>NC_053026.1:64024791-64324791 GCF_003073215.2 Triticum urartu
TGATTGAAACTGACGAACGAAAACGACACTGAATCTGAATATTTCGGAATATGAACAGCAACAGTGCATGCAAGGTGTTCGACAGAATGAATTTGGCCTCTGGGGATTTTTCCTTGAGCTGATTTTTGGTGGAGTGGCTACTCATTGCTCCAGTAGGCTGCCTGAATTTTGGTGGAATTTTTGGAGAAGTGTAGATATGAATTTCACCAAATTTGGCAAATCTGGTCCAAACTTGCAGAGACTGAAATTTGAAAAATTTGAAAAGAGGAGGAGTGGATCAAGATGGTTCTGGGTTGTGGGTACAAAGGACTATCCAGGAGAGTTGGTTTGAGGTCAAAACTCAAATGCAAAAGGGTACTTGCTTTGAAAATCTCTCAGGCTCCAAATAATTTGCAGAAATTATTTGAGGGGAAAAATAATTAGAATAAAATCCAAAACTTGCTTGGATTAGTTGGGACAGAGAACTTAGGTTGATTACAAGGAGGAGGGGAGGTTTTGGAGGGGTTTTACCACATGGGCAAAATACAAAGTCATGGGTGGTTTTCAAGATATGAAAATCCCAAATTTTCATAGAGTTTCTTTTTAAAAGAAAAAGATTAAACTCCCAAAATAATTTGAGAGGGAACCAAGAGAGAAGAAGTTTCAAAAGATCAAACACCATAGTTTGAAGAAAAATAAAATCCTTGCCAAAGAAAAGGAAGTTTTTAAGAGGAAGGATTTCTGGAAAAGAAATTTTAAATGCCCTCTTTTAAAAAATCCAACAAAGTTTTTGATGAAAACCAATTAAACTTTTTGGAGTGTCACACTTTGTTTATCATATCAATCCATTCGTTGTTCCCAAATCTACCAATGGTTCGTTGAAGACTTTCCAAGTTTATGCTATATCTATTTTAAATCCTTTATACGAGAATAAGTAGTATGCCAAGTCCATTGCTTGTCATCAATTTAATTGGTGAAGAATATGCATAATGTAATTCTTATTCTTGTTTCATCAAGTGAACTTAATTCCTTATTCCGGAGGCTCATCAAATTTTTGTTTCCATTTGTTCATTTTTATTTTCTGGAGTTCCAAGTTTTCTCTTTATCTAGTCGCAAAGCTTCATCTAATCATTGCAAGGCTTCAACCTTACTCTTCTCATCTTTCTTTTCGTTTGATCATTCTTTTGTTTACCGGAGTTCTTCATGAAGTTTCTGCATGATGGTACATAAAGGACTTAATCCGTTCTCGAAACATTCATCAAGATTATTTTCAGAGGAGTTCAAGCTTTCTTCATATTGTAATCCGGAGCGCAATTCTTTCTTTCGTATCTTTGGAGGTGGTATTATGTCATTCTTGATAATTTGAATTCATGTTTCATGATTCACATGCTGTCATGAATGAGATATTTTAAATCCATCAACCTCGTCATTGGATTTATCTTGGGTTATATTCCACCTAAAGCCTTCCCTAAGGTTTGTTAATATCTATGGTGCTTATAAAGGACCCAAGTTCTTTTTATCCTCCCGGTGAAATATTTTCTCGTCTCATTGTTCATACCGATCCAATTCTTTTTCCCGTGAGTGGCAGGTTGTCACCTCATAATTTGAGATGTATTCCATAAGACCATATCAAGCATATTCTTTTCGTTGTTGGTGTTCCAACAACTCCGCTCGATCCGTCTCCTAAGGATGCCTTCTCAAGCTCTTTTGTGGTATAAGATGGCATTTTCTTCTCCATTCTTTTATTTCAGTTATATATCTTATATTCTTTTGTTCCGGAGCCATTGTGATGTTGCTCTTTTCTTTCATCATCTTGGATCGTGTTCTTTTCGTGCTTATCCATTTAACCGGAGTGTTCTGTCCTTTTTTCTCAAGTTTTTTTTGCCTTATCAAGCCTTGCATCTCTTCTCAACTGGAGTGCTGCCCAAAGTTGTTCTTCTTTGTTCCTCTTTGCTAACAGAGTGTTTTCAACTTCATTTATCTCCGTTGTATTCTTTTCTCGAAATGGCTTAACCTTTTCAAGGTTCTTTGATTTCACACGTTTGTCAAAGGAACAACTTAGTTTTACCTCTTCTCTTTCTCTTCCGTTTTCCCTCCGGTGCCATTCTAGATCTCGGGACGAGATCCTCTCGTAGTGGTGGAGTGTTGTAACGCCCGAGACCAATGTGCCAGATGTCCTCCAGTTATTCGTTGTTGTTGACTTGTCATTGCTTGCGTGTCATGCATTGCATATCATGTCATTATGTGCATTTCATTTGCATACATGTTCGTCTCATGCATCCGAGCTTTTTCCCCGTTGTCCATTTTGCAATCTGGCGCTCCTATGTCACCCGGTGTTCCTTTCTACCTCTTTTTCGTGTGCGGGTGTTAAACATTTTCGGATAGGACCGAGACTTGTCATGCAGCCTTGGTTTACTACCAGCAGACCGCCTATCAAGTTTCGCGCCATATGGACTTCGTTTGATACCCCAACGGTTAACCGAGGGACCGAAAAGGCCTCGTATTTGTTGCAGCCCAACACCCTTCCAATTTGTCCCAAAACCCACCTAAACCCCTTCTATCATCTCGGTCGTTCGATCACGACCGCGTGGCCGCAAACCGCACCTCATTTGGACTCTCCTAGCTCCCTCTACCTATAAATATGTGTCTCCCTCCGAAATTCTCGCGCAGATAAACCCTAACCTTTGTCCACCTCGCGCCGCCGGACAAATTCTTCCGCGCCGGACATGTCCGCTGCCTCAGCCACGTCGCCTGGACCAATCCCGTGGCGACACGTCAGCTCCGCCGCCTCCCGCGTCCACTCCCATTGCGCCACCTGTCGCCACCGCGCCCTCCGCCGCCGCCGGCCCGCGCGGCCCGCAGCAGGCCCGCGAGGCCCATCCCGCGCCGCCGCCCGGCCCGTGCATCACGCCGCTAGCCCGCCGCGGCACCCTCCCCGCCGGCCGCCCGTTCCTCCGCTCACCGCCGTCCTCGCTATCCGCCACGCCACGCCGCCGACCGTCGCCCACCGTTGCGCCTCACCGCCCGGCGCACCTCGCTGGCCTCCGCCCACGCCGTCCCGGCGAGCGAGCCGGCCACGCCACCCCGGACCTCGCCGGCCCCCGGATGAGCCGCCCCGACCTCTCTCCGGCGGGATCTCGCTCCTCCCCAAGCTCCGGCCGCCGTCTCCCTCCCCTCCGACGACTACTCCGACGATCTCCTCGAAGTCCGCACCGGCCGACCCGGATCCAGATCCGATCTGGAACCCTAACTTCTCGGGTTGACTTTTGCCCCCTCCTAGTTATCTTTTTGCATTTTGCAACGCATCATAACTTTGCATTCGTAGCTCCGTTTTGCGCATGTAGCATATCCAAATGTTTGTCTCGACGAGTACATCATTTCATCTCTCTGCATCATTTTCATTTGAGCTCATCTTGATGCCCGAAATGTCGTTGGAAGAGGGCTATGTGAGTAATTTGTCAGATATGTTTCATGAAATAGCTATTTGTCATTTTTGCCATGATTAATGTGTGCATGCTATGATCTTGAGCTCTACATGTGTTTTGTTATCTGTCATGCCATCTTTACAGAGGTGCTTGCCATGTATTTTTGTGATATTTGTGGTAACTAGCACAAGCTTGCCAAGTAGCGTAATCATTAATGCTGATTTCAGGGACTTAGAATTTCACTACGTCCTTGTCTTGTTTTTGTTTTTATGCCATATGTTCATGTTGTTTCCTAGTGATCCGTGCCTCTTTTGAGGATGATCAGTAAGGATGTTTTGTTAACATTGTGGTGCTCTATCCATCCATGTCTTTGTTTGCATTTATGGATCACCCTAGCTTGAGTCAATCGAGCTCTACTTTTGCTATAAAGTGAATCCTGGCAGATCGTTGACATGTTTAGCGATTTTACCGAGGATGTTGCTATTGATCCGTGCATGCTATGTTGTTGTTCTTGCCATGTCTAGCTTCTATGCCATGTCTTCTTGATGGGTGTATGCTTAGTTTGTCATGCCATGCTCTGTAGTGAGTGCATCGAGCTCGTAAACATGCCTACTCGTTAACTGTTTTGCCACGCTCCAGTTTTTCACTAAGTCTGAATCTGTTTATGTTTTTGCCATGTTCACATGCTTGCAATTGTATTTTCTGATCCCTTTTGGCTCAAGGTCACTAAGGGACTTTTGTTAAGTGCATTGAGTAGCTTCATCCGCTGCCTTGCTTTTCCATGTTAAGTTCCTGTAGCATGTAGTTTTCATGCTCTAAAGTGTGCTTCCTGATGATAAATTCCATACTTGTGTTAATTTCACTAAGTCTGAAACCTGTTATCATTTGCTCTTTTGCCATGCTTGTTTGAACCTGTCATTGAGTGAATTATCCGTAGCTCAATGTTCATCTTTTGTCAAGCATCTTGAGTGGATTCCTGCCCTGTATTTTGTTGCCATGTTTGAGTGTTGTAGCTTATTTATGTTGATGCATTTAGATGGCTACTTGCTGTTAATCGCAGACCAGTGCCATATTTGTTTTGCTTGCCATTTCCAAACCGTGCATCCGATTCCGGTGATCTTTATGTCGATTTCGACCGAAATAACCTCACCTTTCCAGTGGCACTCTTGGATTTCCAAGTTGAGGCCAGGTTCAATCATTCCTTTCCAATTCATGCATATGCATCGCACACCGCATCCCGCATATCATACCATGTTCATGTGTTGGTTGTTTACTATGTTGTGTGCTTCTTTCTGGTGTTTGCTTCTTCGGGTTGGTTCCGACAACGTCGCGTTTGTGAGGAACCGTTCGTCTACGTCCGTTTGTCTTCTTCATGGACTCGTTCTTCTTCCTTGCGGGATTTCAGGCAAGATGACCATACCCTCGAAATCACTTCTATCTTTGCTTGCTAGTTGCTCGCTCTTTTGCTATGCCTATGATGCGATACCTACCACTTGCTTATCATGCCTCCCCTATTGTTGAACCAAGCCTCTAACCCACCTTGTCCTAGCAAACCGTTGTTTGGCTATGTTACCGCTTTGCTCAGCCCCTCTTATAGTGTTGTTAGTTGCAGGTGAAGATTGAAGTTTGTTCCTTGTTGGAACATGGAGATGTTGTTCCTTGTTGGAACATGTTTACTTGTTGGGATATCACAATATCTCTTATTTAATTAATGCATCTATATACTTGGTAAAGGGTGGAAGGCTCAGCCTTATGCCTGGTGTTTTGTTCCACTCTTGCCGCCCTAGTTTCCGTCATATCGGTGTTATGTTCCCGGATTTCGCGTTCCTTACGCGGTTGGGTTATAATGGGAACCCCTTGACAGTTCTCCTTGAATAAAACTCTTCTAGCAAGGCCCAACATTGGTTTTACCATTCGCCACCTAGCCTCTTTTTCCCTTGGGTTAGGCCAGCCCAAGGGTCATCTTTATTTTAAACCCCCGGGCCAATGCTTGTCTAAGTGTTGGTCCAAACTAGAGCCCCTTGCAGCGCCACCTCGGGGAAACTCGAGGGCTGGTTTTAGTTTTACGGATTGCTTATCCGGTGTTTCCCTGAGAACGAGATATGTGCAGCTCCTATCGGGATGTCAGCGCATCAGGCGGTCTTGCTGGACCTGTTTTACCATTGTCGAGGATGTCTTGTAACCGGGATGCCGAGTCTGATCGGATTGTCTTGGGAGAAGGAATATACTTCGTTGACTGTGAGAGCTTGTGATGGGCTAAATTGGGACACCCCTGCAGGGTTTTGAACTTTCGAAAGCCGTGCCCGCGGTTATGGGCAGATGGGAATTTGTTAATGTCCGATTGTAGAAAACCTGAAGTTGATCTTAATCAAAATGCATCAACCGCGTTTATAACCGTGATGGTCTATTTTTGGCGGAGTCCGGGAAGTGAACACGGTGTTGGAGTTATGCTTGACGTAGGTTGTTCTAGGATCACTTCTTGATCATAGTTGTTCGACCGTGCTTTTGCCTTCTCTTCTCGCTCTCTTTTGCGTTGGTTAGCCACCATATATGCTAGTCGCTTGCTGCAGCTCCACCTCATACCTTTTACCCTTCCTATAAGCTTAAATAGTCTTGATCGCGAGGGTGTGAGATTGCTGAGTCCCTGTGACTCACAGATACTTCCAAAACCAATTTGCAGGTGCCGATGTTACCGAGCAGGTGACGCAACCAAGCTCAAGGAGGAGCTCGTTCAAGATCTTGTCCTTTGTGTCATTTCGTTCCAGTTGATCAGTAGTGGAGCCCAGTTGGGGTCGATCGGGGATCTGTGTAGCGTTTGGGGTAGTCTTCTTTTATTTGGGTTCCGTAGTCGGACCTTGATTGTATTTAGATGAATGTAATTCTTTATTCATGTATTGTGTGAAGTGGCTATTGTAAGCCAACTATGTAACTCTTTCCCTTATGTATTACATGGGTTGTGTGAAGATTACCTCACTTGCGACATTGCTTTCAATGCGGTTATGCCTCTAAGTCATGCTTCAACACATGAGAGATATAGCCGTATCGAGGGCGTTACAAGTTGGTATCAGAGCCTTCCCCGACCTTAGGAGCCCCTTGCTTGATCGAATCACTGGCGTTGATGAGTCTAGAAAAATGTTTTGAGTCATTTAGGAATTATATATATCAGAGAGTTTAGGAATTCTTTTTACTCCTCAGTCCCTTCGTCGCTCTGGTGAGGCATCCTGACATAGAGTTTCGACTCTTCTCTTCTCAAATTTCACTAAAAAAAATTTAGGATCATGCGGGTATCTTGGAATCGTTCCGATGGTTTTGTGACGAGAACATTGTTCTTGGTGCCTCCGGACATTTAGGGGTTGTGGCAGTGTCCCGGGGAGTTGAGCTCCGAGGTGTTGTCGTCACAAGTTTATCGTTGCAGTTCTGGAATACCTGAGAGTAGTTTCACCGACATCGAAAATCTCTTTTATGTAGTTGTTGGTGAGATAACCTCGACGCCACCCAGTACTGGGGCGGGAGTTCGGGAGTATTGCCATAAGTCGTATAAAGGATGCTTTTCGAAGGTTGAGGTAAACGATTTCCGAAGGTTTCTTGGTTATGTGTTGAAGGATGGATATAGCTGGATGTAGGATTTGCTAGTTTTGGGTGAGATATTATGCTTCCCCTGTATCCCCAACACCCGATTGGATAACCGGAAAGTTTCGGGAGTTTATAAGTGGGAATTCAAGTAGCTCGTAGGATATCTTTTCGACAGATGTATGATATGAAATTGGGGTTCGACGTCTAGTGGTCCGCCTATCCACGGTTGGTTACCAATCCTTCTTGATCATCGAGATTGTCTTGCCAATCCTTTTTTTTCAACCGGTGTGTCTCTCTTCAAGTGGATCCGATCTTTTAAACATCCGCAAGATTCAATCTCAGTTCTTCTCAACGGTGTTTGTTTCATCTGTCTCCAAGTTGCCTTTGTTTTTCCCACCCTCCCACCCTTGTTTCTTCAAGGACTCAGATTTCTTAATCAAGTATCCTTTTATTCATGTGAAGTCTCTCCGTTCTTTTCCTTCATGTTCTTACCCGGTGATTCTCATGAAGGTTCTAATGGAGCTTCAAATTGTCATTCTCCATTCCTTTTCTTCTCTGGTGGATCCAATTCAAGCTTTGTGGATCATATTCTTTTCTCGTTTCAAATGCCTTCTCATGCCGGTGCACCTCTTAATCATCCACTCTTGCTATTCGATTATTCCGGAGTGCTAAAGATATCTTAGAAGGATCGTCTTGTCATTCTAGATCAGTTCAATCTATTTCGAGGTTGTTATCTCATTCAAGCCATTTAATTCAACCGGTGCAACCTCTCTTTTAAATCATTTCAACGGTGTTTCTTTTGAGTGGGCCCTAACCCACAGGTCTTTTCCCAGGATCTTACCTGACTCTTCTTATTTTCCCGGAGGTATTCTCAAATTCTTTTCGAAGTTTGACGTAAGAATGATTCAACATCAGTCAAATGTCTTTCTCCAAGATCTTTCAAAATTCTTTTCATCGTTGGCTCAACCTTTCTATTCTTCATTCCGGTGTGCCTCAATAATTCTTGGTGGTGTTTCTCGTTGGCATTCTCATCATTTGAAGACCGAAGAAGATTGTTTTCTCTCAATCTTGTTCTTGTCTCTTCAAGATTCGTGATTCTAGCTTGCTGCCATCCTCTCATAATTGTTTTGATTGTGAGTAGTCTTTTCACCTATTCGGAGCATTTCATGAGTTGTTTTCCAATTCTTTACTCCGGAGCCCATCATCTCAGAGTTATTCTTTCTCGGCTTTCAGCTATGGTTCTCCAAATCTTACCGGTGCATCGTTCAAGTGATCTCTAATCAGTCGTGATTCCTTCGTTCTCATGGTTCTAAATTCTCTCAAGCATCTTCGTTTATTTGCTAATTCTTCCCGGTGTCTCTTTATCTTCTCTTCGTTCATTTTCAATTCTTACGATGGTTCGTTCAACAGTTCCTCTTCCTTTGTGTCACGACCGGTTTTCCAATAAAAATATTTATTGAGAAACCAATCTTTTGAGTCCAGTATGAGAAAAATTCTCCTTACCGGTAGACAAATTCTTGATACATTAAGCCAGTAGCATAAAATATATTACAGGGTCGAACTACGGTTGCTCAACCAAATTATTACAAGCACGCCAATAATTATACATAATGGCGGACATGACACAGTGGTGTGGAGGCATACTACTGACTCGAGGATAGGGCGGTGGTGGAAAAACACAGCGGGGAGAGAGATACAAGACTCTAAAACTGGCATCTCATCGAGCGTCGAGGTGAGGCTCGATGAATTTATTTGGTAGCGGAAGCGGATATGATACAGTGACCAAATCCAGGGTCGTACGAGACTGACTGGGATTCCTCTAGGCGTCGGACTCGCTATCAAAATCTTCATCCATGAGATCGCCTTCGTCAGCATCTGGCCAAATCAACAAGCCAGGTGAGTACTTTGAAAGTACTCGCAAGACAGTTCGGACGTAAGATATAACAAATGCATGCATGAATGCGTCATGTTTAACTTTTAACAGAGGCACATTAATTCATAAAAACAAGACAGGTAAAAAGGGAGTCGGCGGTAGTCCGCTCGAAAACCCAACAAAATAACTGTAAACCCAATCAGGGTCGGAAGCGACACCTCGATAGGAAGATAAATAAATAAATCACGCCGCAGTCGGGCGTCTAGGCGACACCACATAAAGGGCTTTAAAAGAAATGCCACAGTCGGGCGTCTGAGCGACGCCACATAAAGGGCTTTAAAAGAAATGCCACAGTCGGGCGTCTGAGCGATGCCACATAAAGGGCTTTAAAAGAAATGCCACAGTCGGGCGTCTGAGCGACGCCACATAAAGGGCTTTAAAAGAAATGCCACAGTCGGACGTCGGGGTGACATCACAGGAAGGGCTTTTATTGAAAGTAAATAATAACAATGCCACAGTCGGACGTCTGAGCGACATCGCAGAAAGGGCTTTTATTCACAAGGAAATAATGCTCATAATAAACATTCAATTCATGATAATAAACGGGTTAGTCCATCCACAGAATTAAACATTTAACCAGACTTAGCACTCATGGGATTCACCGGAGTCTCTGTCATCAGACTGACACCGTTAGAGCAAGATAATACGAATTTGGACATGGAATAGATGATTCAAGGGAATGTATGACTCTGCAGAGTTTGTACAAAAATTTTCCCACAGCCAACGGATTTCCGTAGTCACGAAGGACTAGTTCCGTTTACGGTTTTTCGGAAGAAAACACAGCTAACCAGTACACACCCATCCTACCTCTCGATGCCAGGACTCACCCTAGACATCGTCCAAGAAAAACTTTTGAGACGGGGAGATCACAATCTCGAATAGCATGGGATCAAATTTATATACGCGCGCTCTAAGGGGTGCCCCCCTCTCGGTCCCAACCGGAAACACCCATGCCCCCTGACCGGATGACTGGCTTTAATCCAGGGCCATGGAACCATCATCACGGCCTCTCCTTTTTGGTGTGTACCAGGTAAGCGGTTTACAACTTACTACGCCATATTCCTTGCGGAAAACATGTGGTAGTACAGGGAAGGAAGAATGGAAGGAACTGGAATGATACGGGTTGACACTGAAGTCATATAGTCTGGCATAAGACTGGCATGCTACAACACTGCCATCTTACCCATTACTCATGCCAACACATGGCCATGCATACTCACATCCATCCACTTATGGATTTTCGAAACTCACTTGCCTCATGTTGCATGTAACATGACATTTTATCGGTATACTCATCAACATGCCATGAAACTACTTAATGCAAACATGCCAAAACAATCATCATATCAAAAGTTCAAACATGCTTGCCTGGTTCGGAGTAGTCGGAGCCTAGCTCGGTGAAGTTTGCGGTTCCGTCACCTCCTTCGGTATCTACGGTCTAAAGAAAATATATGCGCTATCGTAAATACCATGAGGTGCACAAAAAGTATTCCAAATATTTTTCAAATAAATCTGATAAAAAACTAGACAGAATTTTAAAGAGGACAGAAAAAGAATCAATCAAAAATACTATTCTGTTTAAAAGTTATAAAGGTTTTTGTCCAGGGACTCATCTGTAATGAAACAGAAAGTTTCCAGGGGCTAGCTTATAAAAACAGAAAACGTTCCAGTCTTGAATACGCCAGCCCAGAGGGGAAAGCGTATTTTTCCCGAAGGCGTTTTCAGAAAACGATTCGTTTAAAAAGATCTGAGAGGCTGACGGGCGGGTCCCACTCGTCAGGTTTAAACTTTCAAACGGGGGACGAAGCTCGTCGGCGCCCGAGAGCCGCGGTGGTCGCCGGCGGCGATCCACGGCGAGGCAGGGAGATCGGAGAGTACCTCCGTGTTCAGGGCGCCCTTCCGCGTCGGTTGGTGGTGGTGGTGGCGGTCGGCGAGCACCACGTCGACGGCGAGCCTTGCTCCGGCGGACGGCGGTTTGGGTGGTTGCGGACTTCGTCGGAGAGAGCTGTGAAGATCAAATTGGGGAGGGGGTTAGACCTCTGGAGGTGGTACGAGGTTACGGGCAAGAGTAGGGTGGCGGAGGAGTTCTCACCGGAGTGAATCAAGACGGAGGCCGAGGCGGAACGAGGCGGCCGGAGTCGGGGGAGGAGACCTCCTCGAGGCTCCTCCAGTGGCCTGGCGGGGTGTTTGTGGGGTGCAGTGGTTGTGCCTGCTCGAGGGCGAGCTTGGGTCTCCTTTTATAGGCGATCCGAGGCGGTGGCCGTGAACGTGGATCTCCGGCGATGGTTACGGTGGCGCAGTGCTTGGTCGGGGGAGATTAGGGAGTTGGGCGTCATCGTGGAGGTCTACTGGTTCCATTCAGACGCTAACCGGACTTGGATTAGAAGCTTAGGGCAGGCTTTGGTCGGAACGGGACGGCGCAGGTCCGTTGGCGGCAGAGAGCGCGTCCAGTGCTGTCGGGCCACGGCGACGGTGCAGCGGGGGTGCGCTGGCGTGCATGAGGCCACGCGGAGAGCCAGGGAGCGTTGGGCGGCGCTGAACGGCGTTGAGCCGCCGTTCTGCTTCCTGTCGGTCGCTACGGTGGTTCGGCCGCCGCAAGACACGCCGGCGCAGGCAGGCCAGGGCGCCGCCGACGCCGGGAAGGCGCCAAGCGCGCGTGTGGTGCTCCAGACAGGAGGAAGAGGCGGCGAGGAACGTTCCAAGGGCACTGTCTACGCATGATTGAAACTGACGAACGAAAACGACACTGAATCTGAATATTTCGGAATATGAACAGCAACAGTGCATGCAAGGTGTTCGACAGAATGAATTTGGCCTCTGGGGATTTTTCCTTGAGCTGATTTTTGGTGGAGTGGCTACTCATTGCTCCAGTAGGCTGCCTGAATTTTGGTGGAATTTTTGGAGAAGTGTAGATATGAATTTCACCAAATTTGGCAAATCTGGTCTAAACTTGCAGAGACTGAAATTTGAAAAATTTGAAAAGAGGAGGAGTGGATCAAGATGGTTCTTTGTGGGTACAAAGGACTATCCAGGAGAGTTGGTTTGAGGTCAAAACTCAAATGCAAAAGGGTACTTGCTTTGAAAATCTCTCAGGCTCCAAATAATTTGCAGAAATGATTTGAGGGGAAAAATAATTAGAATAAAATCCAAAACTTGCTTGGATTAGTTGGTACAGAGAACTTAGGTTGATTACAAGGAGGAGGGGAGGTTTTGGAGGGGTTTTACCACATGGGCAAAATACAAAGTCATGGGTGGTTTCCAAGATATGAAAATCCCAAATTTTCATAGAGTTTCTTTTTAAAAGAAAAAGATTAAACTCCAAAAATAATTTGAGAGGGAACCAACAGAGAAGAAGTTTCAAAAGATCAAACACCATAGTTTGAAGAAAAATAAAATCCTTGCCAAAGAAAAGGAAGTTTTTAAGAGGAAGGATTTCTGGAAAAGAAATTTTAAATGCCCTCTTTTAAAAAATCCAACAAAGTTTTTGATGAAAACCAATTAAATTTTTTGGAGTGTCACAACACCTACCCCCTTAGGAAAAATCTCGTCCCCGAGATTTCAGCTGTGCCTCAAATAAGTGTGGATGCTCTGTCCGAAGAAAATCCTCTCTTTCCCAAGTTGCTTCACTGTCGGTGTGATTGCTCCACTGAACTCTGAAGAATTTGATGGTCTTCTGTCGGGTCCTCCTTTCAGACTCCTCTAATATTTTTACGGGGCGTTCCCGATAAGTGAGGTCTGGCTGCACGTCAAGGTTCTCATGGGATACTTGTTTCTCTGGGTTGCTCACGCACTTTCTTAACTGCGAAACGTGGAACACGTTGTGGATATCTGATAGTTCCTCAGGTAAGTCTAGCTGGTAGGCTACCGTGCCTCTTCGTGCCACTATACAGAATGGTCCGATGAATCTTGGTGCTAGCTTCCCTTTAATCTTGAACCGTTGCAACCCTCTCATAGGGGATACCCTCAGGTATATGAACTCACCGGGTTCGAAATTGACCCCACGATGTTTCTGATCGTAATAACTCTTCTGTCGGCTTTGAGCGGTCTTGAGACGGTCCCTGATTAGCTTGACTTTTTCCTCGGCTTCTTTGAGCATGTCTGGGCCGAAGATACGGCTGTCTCCGATCTCTGACCAATTTAGCGGGGTACGACACCTCCGTCCGTATAGGGCTTCAAAAGGTGCCATTCGCAGGCTGGCCTGGTAGCTGTTGTTGTATGCAAACTCGGCATATGGCAGACTTTCTTCCCAACTAGTTCCATAGGTGAGGACACATGCTCTCAGCATGTCTTCTAAAATTTGGTTTACGCGTTCAGTCTGTCCATCAGTCTGGGGATGGTAGGCTGTACTAAAGGCCAATTGAGTTCCCAGAGCCTGTTGTAAATGATCCCAGAATCTCGAGACAAATTGAGTGCCTCTGTCGGATATTATAGTCTTCGGGACTCCATGCAGACAAACTATACGGGAGAGATAAATCCTGGCAAGCTTCTGAGTGTTGTAGGTTGTCTTTACTGGAATGAAATGTGCCACCTTGGTTAATTTATCGGTGATGACCCATATGGCATCATTCCCGTGTTGTGACCGAGGTAGCCCGACAATAAAATCCATCCCTATTTCATCCCATTTCCACTCAGGTATTTTGTTTAGTTGCAGTAGTCCGGCTGGTTTTTGATGCTCAACTTTTATGCGTTGACAAGAATCGCAACATGCAACGAATGTGGCTATGTCCCTCTTCATACCGTGCCACCAAAATCTTTCCTGAATATCCTTATACATTTTGGTTCCTCCAGGGTGGATTGAATATGGAGTGGTGTGTGCTTCAGCTAGGATTTGCTGTCTGAGGTCCTCTATGTTTGGCACGCAGAGTCTGTCCCCGTACCGTAATATTCCATCATCGCCTATGACAAACTCCGAGGCCTTGCCCATACTCACCTTTCTTTTAATTCCTTCAATGCTGGGGTGACCAGGCTGAGCTTCTTTAATTCTCTCCACAAGGTCGGGCTTTATTTCCAAGTTTGATATGGTGCCTTCCGCGATCATTAACAAGTTGAGTTTGGCAAATTCTTGTTGGAATTCAGGTCTCAAGCTTTGCAGACTGTTTTCATCGGAGCTGGGGTTCCGACTAAGAGCATCGGCCACTACATTTGCTTTCCCTAGATGATAGTGGATACCAACATCATAATCCTTTACCAATTCCAACCAGCGTCGTTGCCGTAAGTTTAGTTCTGGCTGTGTGAAAATATATTTGAGACTTTTATGGTCCGTGTATATTTCACATCGATTCCCAAGTAAGAAATGCCTCCATTCCTTAAGTGCATGAATGACTGCTGCCATTTCTAAGTCATGAGTGGGATAATTTTCCTCATGCTTGCGGAGTTATCGTGAAGCGTATGCGACAACCTTGCCTTCTTGCAGCAACACGCACCCGAGACCTTTTCGGGATGCGTCACAGTACACCTCAAAGTTTTTGTGTATGTCTGGCACAATTAATACTGGTGCTGTGGTTAATTTCCGTTTTAACTCTTGGAAACTTTTTTCGCAGGCTTCTGTCCATTCAAACTTCTTGTCCTTCTTGAGCAACTGCGTCATTGGCTTGGCTAGGGTGGAGAATCCTTCAATAAATCTGTGGTAATATCCTGCCATTCCCAAGAACTTCGTACGTCCGTTACGCTGGCTGGTGCCTTCCAGTCAAGTATGGCCCTGACTTTCTCCGGGTCCACTGCGATACCGTCTTGGGTCAGCACGTGACCTAGAAAGCCTACTTGTCTTAGCCAAAATTCGCACTTGCTGAACTTGGCATACAATTGATGTTTTCTGAGTTCTCCTAGCACAATCCTGAGATGTTCCGCGTGCTCTTCTGGTGTTTTGGAGTATATCAGAATATCATCGATAAATACCACAACGAACTTGTCCATAAACTTCATAAATACTTTGTTCATGTGGTGAACAAAATATGCGGGGGCGTTTGTTAATCCAAAAGGCATAACTGTGAACTCATATAGTCCATATCTGGAGGTGAAGGCTGTTTTGGGGATATCTTCTATTCGCACTTTTAATTGATGGTATCCTGACCTTAAGTCAATCTTTGAGAATACCTTGGCCTGAGCGAGCTGATCAAATAAATTGTTTATTCGTGGCATCGGGTATTTGTTTTTGACTGTGACCATGTTAAGTGCTCGGTAGTCTATGCACAATCTTAGTGTTCCATCCTTCTTCTTGGCAAATAAAATTGGTGATCCCCAAGGTGAGGAGCTGGCTCGAATGTATCCCTTGTCCAGTAATTCCTTTATTTGTTTCTTCAACTCAATCAATTCGGATGGTGCCATTCTGTGTGGTTTCTTGTATATGGGGGTGGTTCCTGGTGCTAGCTCAATGCTGAATTCTATTTCTCGGTCTGGTGGCATGCCTGGTAGTTCTTCGGGAAATACATCTGGAAATTCACATACCACTTGAACCTTGCTTAACTCAGAAACGTCCACCTTATTCAATCTCGGCTGCTGGGGTATTTTTCTTTCCTTGGCTGATACTTTTATTGTCTTCCCGTGGTGGTGCGTGAGAATTACGGTCCGGTTGAAACAGTCAATAAAACCTTTGTTGGTGGTTAACCAGTCCATCCCTAGGATGACATCCAGTCCTTTATTTTCCAACACAATAAGATTGGCGTAAAATTTCAATCCATTGAACTCAATAACCACATTCTGACAGTAACTCTGAGTAACTTGCTGAATCCCAGGGGACTTGATGATCATGGATTTTTCCAAGGGAAACATCGAAAAATTATTTTGCAAAGCAAAACTTTTCGAAATGAATGAGTGAGAAGCTCCAGAATCAAACAAAACCGTTGCAGGTATTGTGTTGACAGGAAACGTACCGAGTATGATATCCGGAGCGTTTTGTGCTTCTTCTTTGGTCACGTGGTTTAGATGACCCTTCCTGTGGTTGTTGTTGGGGTTGAAATTGTTGCGCTTGGGCGCTGAATTATTTCCACCATTGTTTGGCTTCGGGGTCGAGTTCCTCGGCTTGGGGCACTGTTTGGCGTAGTGCCCTTCTTCTCCACAAGCATAGCAAGTAACGCCTGGGCGATATGTGAACTCTTTGTCCCTTGCATGGAAATTCTTGGTTGGGCGTGAGATGTTTGTCGTAGGTTTGTGTGTCCCACCTTTCTAAAAATCTGTCCTGCTTCGGTGGTTGCGCGCAAGAGTAGTCTGGTCTCTTTTTCGCTTGCGTAAATCCTCCAAGCTACGTCTCTCATTTTCCAGAGTAATAGCTTTATCCACTAGTGTCTTAAAATCTGGAAAAGTGTGAACGACCAGTTGGCATTTAAGCGCGGGCGCCAGACCGTCAAGGAATTTCTCCATCTTCTTGCTTTCAGTCATACGTTCTTCATTGGCGTAGCGGGACAATAGAGTAAATTGACCGTTGTATTCTGACACTGTCATGTTCCTTTGTTTGAGGTCATCGAACTCTCTCTTCTTGATTTTCATAATACTCTTGGGAATGTGTGCACCACAGAAACCTTCCTTGAAATCATCCCAGGTTATATCATTTTCGTTGGGGTGCATGTGCAGAAAATTCTCCCACCATGATGCAGCTGCTCCTGTGAGATAGTGCGGAGCATATAGTACTTTCTCGAGATCTGAACATTTTGCAATAATTAATTTTCTCTCCATATCTCGAAGCCAATCCTCGGCTTCAAGAGGTTTGTCAGTATGAGAAAATGTTTGGGGACGTGTCTTCTGTAGCTCAGATAACTTGGAATGCTGCTGATACTGTCCATGGTGATTTCCCATGTTGATGACTTGGTTCATCATTTCCCGATGTTGTTGCTGACTCTGCTCATAAAGGCAGCACATTTGTGAAAGTGCCGATTCATTGCCCTGTTGGCTTGACTGTCCTTGTGTGAACTTGTTGCTGGGTTGTGTATCATAATTTTCCTCTGGTGGAGTTGGCATGGAACGGGTCCAAGGACGAGACATTTTTCACTCTGGGATATATTTTGTAAAACCCATAAGAAAAGCGAAAAGAGTCGCAAAAAAGATTCCATAAATGCATAAAGCTGGGAAATAAAAATTAAATAACCAAGCTTACTTAAGAAAAACAAATCGATTTGCGCACGGAGAAGGACTGCTCATTACATATCTTACGCGCGAGCGGTAATTATACAATACATCACTCAGGATATGCGTACATAATCCTGACATGTTATTTAGGCTAGTGCACTCCTCCAGATCCTACATGATGCGCAAACAAGCTACTTGTCACAACCTATGTACATATAAACATATCATACAAAGCGGTACATTGCATGGCGGCTAAGCGTACTCAGGCGGAGATGTTGACGATCTCCTTTGCCCTGCCGAGGGTGAGGCGTAGCGAGGCTGGGGACTCGACTTCCTCCTCGCTAATAGGCTCCATACGTGTAGTGTTGCGCTGAGAAGATCGAGCGGGTGCCAGGGGCGGAACAACACGAACAGGAGTGGGCGCGCAGGGTGGTGTAGTGCGCGTTGGAGTGGGCGCAATAACTTGGTTGAACTCTTCGGTAGAAGGCAGGCGACGAGTAGGTGCATAAGATGCTGAGGACGAGACCAAAGTCAGTGGCGGTGCGGTGGGTAGGAGCTCCCTCCTGTTGGTAGCACAGCCATGAACTGAGTCCATGCAGGCAGCCACGAAGTCGTCCACCAGGTTGTCGAAGGCTGCCTCCATGGCCCGGAGATACTCAATGAGCATCTTAAAAGCCTCGTCTCGTTCTCCTCTGGGGCAGGAGAATGCGTAGTGACAGGTGTAAGGCACATGGCATGGAAGATAACGGTAACGACGAGTCTTCATCACGGGGAGGACATCCCTGAGACGAGCTATCGCCTCGCGGGCTGCCATCTGCATAGCATGCCTCTCCGTAGGCATGGCTCTTCCCAAGAACCGGAAGCGGCGTAACTCACCACGCCCTCCCTTGAACTGCACCGCGGCCTGGTGCATCGTCAGACTGTCATTGACTCGGTGCTGGCAGAGTGTGAAGACTGGGCGCACAGATGGCCCCATCGCGACCTGAACGATGAAGGAAAGAAGCTTGACGAACCCATCGGGTACGTTGGCGAAGGTCTGAGACTCGCAGCTGTTGTGGGCCATCTACAAAAGTAGGCAAAAATTCTGCATGGTCAGATCATAAATTTATGCTGACTGACAGAAAATGACTACAATCAAGAAAATATGAAAAGGCTCAATCATGCTAATAACCAATTAGCGATCGCTCCTAGTGGCTTCCTATAGTCAGCCTGGCTCTGGTACCAAGCTTGTCACGACCGGTTTTCCAATAAAAATATTTATTGAGAAACCAATCTTTTGAGTCCAGTATGAGAAAAATTCTCCTTACCGGTAGACAAATTCTTGATACATTAAGCCAGTAGCATAAAATATATTACAGGGTCGAACTACGGTTGCTCAACCAAATTATTACAAGCACGCCAATAATTATACATAATGGCGGACATGACACAGTGGTGTGGAGGCATACTACTGACTCGAGGATAGGGCGATGGTGGAAAAACACAGCGGGGAGAGAGATACAAGACTCTAAAACTGGCATCTCATCGAGCGTCGAGGTGAGGCTCGATGAATTTATTTGGTAGCGGAAGCGGATATGATACAGTGACCAAATCCAGGGTCGTACGAGACTGACTGGGATTCCTCTAGGCGTCGGACTCGCTATCAAAATCTTCATCCATGAGATCGCCTTCGTCAGCATCTGGCCAAATCAACAAGCCAGGTGAGTACTTTGAAAGTACTCGCAAGCCAGTTCGGACGTAAGATATAACAAATGCATGCATGGATGCGTCATGTTTAACTTTTAACAGTGGCACATTAATTCGTAAGAACAAGACAGGTAAAAAGGGAGTCGGTGGTAGTCCGCTCGAAAACCCAACAAAATAACTGTAAACCCAATCAGGGTCGGAAGCGACACCTCAATAGGAAGATAAATAAATAAATCACGCCGCAGTCGGGCGTCTAGGCGACACCACATAAAGGGCTTTAAAAGAAATGCCACAGTCGGGCATCTGAGCGACGCCACATAAAGGGCTTTAAAAGAAATGCCACAGTCGGGCGTCTGAGCGACGCCACATAAAGGGCTTTAAAAGAAATGCCACAGTCGGGCGTCTGAGCGACGCCACATAAAGGGCTTTAAAAGAAATGCCACGGTCGGGCGTCTGAGCGACGCCACATAAAGGGCTTTAAAAGAAATGCCACGGTCGGGCGTCTGAGCGATGCCACATAAAGGGCTTTTATTGAAAGTAAAATATAACAATGCCACAGTCAGACGTTTGAGCGACATCGCAGAAAGGGCTTTTATTCACAAGTAAATAATACTCATAATAAACATTCAATTCATGAAAATAAACGGGTTAGTCCATCCATAGGAATAATCATTTAACCGGACTTAGCACTCATGCGATTCACCGGAGTCTCTGTCATCAAAACTGGCACTTGTCAGGATGAGATAATACTGAACTTGGACATGGAATAGATGATTCAAGGAATATATGACTCTGCAGAGTTTGTACAAAAATTTCCCACAGCCAACGGATTTCCGTAGTCACGAAGGACTAGTTCCGTTTATGGTATTTCAGAAGAAAACACAGCTAACCGGTACACACCCATCCTACCTCTCGATGCTAGGAATCACCCTAGACATTGTCCAAGAAAAACTTTTGAGACGGGGAGATCACAATCTCGAATAGCATGGGATCAAATTTATATACGCGCGCTCTAAGGGGTGCCCCCCTCTCGGTCCCAACCGGAAACACCCATGCCCCCTGACCGGATGACTGGCTTTAATCCAGGGCCATGGAACCATCATCACGGCCTCTCCTTTTTGGTGTGTACCAGGTAAGCGGTTTACAACTTACTACGCCATATTCCTTGCGGAAAACATGTGGTAGTACAGGGAAGGAAGAATGGAAGGAACTGGAATGATACGGGTTGACACTGAAGTCATATAGTCTGGCATAAGACTGGCATGCTACAACACTGCCATCTTACCCATACTCATGCCAACACATGGCCATGCATACTCACATCCATCCACTTATGGATTTTCGAAACTCACTTGCCTCATGTTGCATGTAACATGACATTTTATCGGTATACTCATCAACATGCCATGAAACTACTTAATGCAAACATGCCAAAACAATCATCATATCAAAAGTTCAAACATGCTTGCCTGGTTCGGAGTAGTCGGAGCCTAGCTCGGTGAAGTTTGCGGTTCCGTCACCTCCTTCGGTATCTACGGTCTAAAGAAAATATATGCGCTATCGTAAATACCATGAGGTGCACAAAAAGTATTCCAAATATTTTTCAAATAAATCTGATAAAAAACTAGACCGAATTTTAAAGAGGACAGAAAAAGAATCAATCAAAAATACTATTCTATTTAAAAGTTATAAAGGTTTTTTGTCCAGGGACTCATCTGTAATGAAACAGAAAGTTTCCAGGGGCTAGCTTATAAAAACAGAAAACGTTCCAGTCTTGAATATGCCAGCCCAGAGGGGAAAGCGTATTTTTCCCGAAGGCGTTTTCAGAAAACGATTCGTTTAAAAAGATCTGAGAGGCTTACGGGCGGGTCCCACTCGTCAGGTTTAAACTTTCAAACGGGGGACGAAGCTCGTCGGCGCCCGAGAGCCGCGGTGGTCGCCGGCGGCGATCCATGGCGAGGCAGGGAGATCGGAGAGTACCTCCGTGTTCAGGGCGCCCTTCCGCGTCGGTTGGTGGTGGTGGTGGCGGTCGGCGAGCACCACGTCGACGGCGAGCCTTGCTCCAGCAGACGGCGGTTCGGGTGGTTGCGGACTTCGTCGGAGAGAGCTGTGAAGATCAAATTGGGGAGGGGGTTAGACCTCTGGAGGTGGTACGAGGTTACGGGCGAGAGTAGGGTGGCGGAGGAGTTCTCACCGGAGTGAATCAACACGGAGGCCGAGGCGGAACGAGGCGGCCAGAGTCGGGGGAGGAGACCTCCTCGAGGCTCCTCCAGTGGCCTGGCGGGGTGTTTGTGGGATGCAGTGGTTGTGCGTGCTCGAGGGCGAGCTCGGGTCTCCTTTTATAGGCGATCCGAGGCGGTGGCCGTGAACGTGGATCTCCGGCGATGGTTACGGTGGCGCAGTGCTTGGTCGGGGGAGATTAGGGAGTTGGGCGTCATCGTGGAGGTCTACTGGTTCCATTCAGACGCTAACCGGACTTGGATTAGAAGCTTAGGGCAGGCTTTGGTCGGAACGGGACGGCGCGGGTCCGTTGGCGGCAGAGAGCGCGTCCAGTGCTGTCGGGCCACGGCGACGGTGCAGCGGGGGTGCGCTGGCGTGCATGAGGCCACGCGGAGAGCCAGGGAGCGTTGGGCGGCGCCGAACGGTGTTGAGCCGCCGTTCTGCTTCCTGTCGGTCGCTACGGTGGTTCGGCCGCCGCAAGACACGCCGGCGCAGGCGTGCCAGGGCGCCGCCGATGCCGGGAAGGCGCCAAGCGCGCGTGTGGTGCTCCAGACAGGAGGAAGAGGCGGCGAGGAACGTGCCAAGGGCACTGTCTACGCGTGATTGAAACTGACGAACGAAAACGACACTGAATCTGAATATTTCGGAATATGAACAGCAACAGTGCATGCAAGGTGTTCGACAGAATGAATTTGGCCTCTGGGGATTTTTCCTTGAGCTGATTTTTGGTGGAGTGGCTACTCATTGCTCCAGTAGGCTGCCTGAATTTTGGTGGAATTTTTGGAGAAGTGTAGATATGAATTTCACCAAATTTGGCAAATCTGGTCCAAACTTGCAGAGACTGAAATTTGAAAAATTTGAAAAGAGGAGGAGTGGATCAAGATGGTTCTGGGTTGTGGGTACAAAGGACTATCCAGGAGAGTTGGTTTGAGGTCAAAACTCAAATGCAAAAGGGTACTTGCTTTGAAAATCTCTCAGGCTCCAAATAATTTGCAGAAATGATTTGAGGGGAAAAATAATTAGAATAAAATCCAAAACTTGCTTGGATTAGTTGGGACAGAGAACTTAGGTTGATTACAAGGAGGAGGGGAGGTTTTGGAGGGGTTTTACCACATGGGCAAAATACAAAGTCATGGGTGGTTTCCAAGATATGAAAATCCCAAATTTTCATAGAGTTTCTTTTTAAAAGAAAAAGATTAAACTCCCAAAATAATTTGAGAGGGAACCAACAGAGAAGAAGTTTCAAAAGATCAAACACCATAGTTTGAAGAAAAATAAAATCCTTGCCAAAGAAAAGGAAGTTTTTAAGAGGAAGGATTTCTGGAAAAGAAATTTTAAATGCCCTCTTTTAAAAAAAATCCAACAAAGTTTTTGATGAAAACCAATTAAAATTTTTGGAGTGTCACACTTTGTTTATCATATCAATCCATTCGTTGTTCCCAAATCTACCAATGGTTCGTTGAAGACTTTCCAAGTTTATGCTATATCTATTTTAAATCCTTTATACGAGAATAAGTAGTATGCCAAGTCCATTGCTTGTCATCAATTTAATTGGTGAAGAATATGCATAATGTAATTCTTATTCTTGTTTCATCAAGTGAACTTAATTCCTTATTCCGGAGGCTCATCAAATTTTTGTTTCCATTTGTTCATTTTTATTTTCTGGAGTTCCAAGTTTTCTCTTTATCTAGTCGCAAAGCTTCATCTAATCATTGCAAGGCTTCAACCTTACTCTTCTCATCTTTCTTTTCGTTTGATCATTCTTTTGTTTACCGGAGTTCTTCATGAAGTTTCTGCATGATGGTACATAAAGGACTTAATCCGTTCTCGAAACATTCATCAAGATTATTTTCAGAGGAGTTCAAGCTTTCTTCATATTGTAATCCGGAGCGCAATTCTTTCTATCGTATCTTTGGAGGTGGTATTATGTCATTCTTGATAATTTGAATTCATGTTTCATGATTCACATGCTGTCATGAATGAGATATTTTAAATCCATCAACCTCGTCATTGGATTTATCTTGGGTTATATTCCACCTAAAGCCTTCCCTAAGGTTTGTTAATATCTATGGTGCTTATAAAGGACCCAAGTTCTTTTTATCCTCCCGGTGAAATATTTTCTCGTCTCATTGTTCATACCGATCCAATTCTTTTTCCCGTGAGTGGCAGGTTGTCACCTCATAATTTGAGATGTATTCCATAAGACCATATCAAGCATATTCTTTTCGTTGTTGGTGTTCCAACAACTCCGCTCGATCCGTCTCCTAAGGATGCCTTCTCAAGCTCTTTTGTGGTATAAGATGGCATTTTCTTCTCCATTCTTTTATTTCAATTATATATCTTATATTCTTTTGTTCCGGAGCCATTGTGATGTTGCTCTTTTCTTTCATCATCTTGGATCGTGTTCTTTTCGTGCTTATCCATTTAACCGGAGTGTTCTGTCCTTTTTTCTCAAGTTTTTTTTGCCTTATCAAGCCTTGCATCTCTTCTCAACTGGAGTGCTGCCCAAAGTTGTTCTTCTTTGTTCCTCTTTGCTAACAGAGTGTTTTCAACTTCATTTATCTCCGTTGTATTCTTTTCTCGAAATGGCTTAACCTTTTCAAGGTTCTTTGATTTCACACGTTTGTCAAAGGAACAACTTAGTTTTACCTCTTCTCTTTCTCTTCCGTTTTCCCTCCGGTGCCATTCTAGATCTCGGGACGAGATCCTCTCGTAGTGGTGGAGTGTTGTAACGCCCGAGACCAATGTGCCAGATGTCCTCCAGTTATTCGTTGTTGTTGACTTGTCATTGCTTGCGTGTCATGCATTGCATATCATGTCATCATGTGCATTTCATTTGCATACATGTTCGTCTCATGCATCCGAGCTTTTTCCCCGTTGTCCGTTTTGCAATCCGGCGCTCCTATGTCACCCGGTGTTCCTTTCTACCTCTTTTTCGTGTGCGGGTGTTAAACATTTTCGGATTGGACCGAGACTTGTCATGCGGCCTTGGTTTACTACCGGTAGACCGCCTGTCAAGTTTCGCGCCATTTGGACTTCGTTTGATACCCCAACGGTTAACCGAGGGACCGAAAAGGCCTCGTATGTGTTGCAGCCCAACACCCTTCCAATTTGGCCCAAAACCCACCTAAACCCCTTCTATCATCTCGGTCGTTCGATCACGATCGCGTGGCCGCAAACCGCACCTCATTTGGACTCTCCTAGCTCCCTCTACCTATAAATATGTGTCTCCCTCCGAAATTCTCGCGCAGATAAACCCTAACCTTCGTCCACCTCGCGCCGCCGGACAAATTCGTTCCGGCGCCGGACATGTCCGCCGCCTCAGCCACGTCCCGATCCGGACCAATCCCGGGGCGACACGTCAGCTCCGCCCGCCTCCGCGTCCACTCCCATTGCGCCACCTGTCGCCACCGCCAGCCCGTCGCCTCCGCCGCCAGCCCGCGCGCCGCGCGGCCGCAGCAGGCCCGCGGGGCCCATCCCGCGCGCCACCCGGCCGTGCATCGCGCCGCTAGCCCGCCGCGGCGCCCTCCCCGCCGGCCGCCCGTTCCTGTCCTCCGCTCGCGCCGTCCTCGCTATCGCCACACGCGCCGCCGTCGCCCCCGGCGCCCTCGGCCCGGCGCACCTTGCTGGCCTCCGCCCACTCGTCCCGGCGAGCGAGTCCGGGCCACGCACCCCGGACCTCGCCGGCCCCCGGCTGAGCCGCCCCGACCTCTCTCCGGCGGGATCTCGCTCCTCCCCAAGCTCCGGCCGCCGTCTCCCTCCCCTCCGGCGACTACTCCGGCGATCTCCTCGAAGTCCGCGGCGGCCGATCCGGATCCAGATCCGATCTGGAACCCTAACTTCTCGGGTTGACTTTTGCCCCCTCCTAGTTATCTTTTTGCATTTTTCAACGCATCAATAACTTTGCATCCGTAGCTCCGTTTTGCGCGTGTAGCATATCAAAATGTTTGTCTCGACGAGTACATCATTTCATCTCTCTGCATCATTTTCATTTGAGCTCATCTTGATGCCCGAAATGCTGTTGGAAGAGGGCCATGTGAGGAATTTGTCAGATATGTTCAGCAAATGGCATTTTGTCATTTTTGCCATGATTAATGTGTGCATGCTATGACCCTGAGCTCTACATGTGTTTTGTTATATGCCATGCCATCTTTACAGTGGTGCTTGCCATGTATTTTTGTGATATTTGTGGTGAACTAGCACAAGCTTGCAAAGTAGCGTAATCGGTAATGCTGATTTCAAGGACTTAGAATTTCACTACGTCCTTGTTCTGTTTTTGTCGTTTATGCCATATGTTCATGTTGTTTCCTAGTGATCCGTGCCTCTTTTGAGGATGATCAGTAAGGATGATTTGTTAACATTGTGGTGCTCTATCCATCCATGTCTTTGTTTGCATTTATGGATCACCCTAGCTTGAGTCAATCGAGGCTCTACTTTTGCTATAAAGTGAATCTGGCAGATTCGTTGACATGTTTAGCGATTTTACCGAGGATGTTTTATTGATCCGTGCATGCTATGTTGTTGTTCTTGCCATGTCTAGCTTCTATGCATGTCTTTTGATGGGTGTATGCTTAGTTGTCATGCCCATGCTCTGTAGTGAGTGCATCGAGCTCGTAAACATGCCTACTCGTTAACTGTTTTGGCCATGCTCCAGTTTTTCACGGAAGTCTGAATCTGTTTATGTTTTTGCCATGTTCACATGCTTGCAATTGTATTTTTTGATCCCTTTTGGCTCAAGGTCACTAAGGGACTTTTGTTAAGTGCATTGAGTAGCTTCATCCCCTGCCTTTCTTTTCCATGTTAAGTTCCTGTAGCATGTAGTTTTCATGCTCTAAAGTGTGCTTCCTGATGATAAATTCCATACTTGTGTTAATTTCACTAAGTCTGAAACCTGTTATCATTTGCTCTTTTGCCATGCTTGTTTGAACCTGTCATTGAGTGAATTATCCGTAGCTCAATGTTCATCTTTTGTCAAGCATCTTGAGTGGATTCCTGCCCTGTATTTTGTTGCCATGTTTGAGTGCTGTAGCTTATTTATCTTGATGCATTTAGATGGCTACTTGCTGTTAATCGCAGACCAGTGCCATATTTGTTTTGCTTGCATTTCCAAACCGTGCATTCCGATTCCGGTGATCTTTATATCGATTTCAACCGAAATCACCTCACCTTTCCAGTGGCACTCTTGGATTTCCAAGTTGAGGCCAGGTTCAATCATTCCTTTCCAAATCATGCATATGCATCGCATACCGCATCCCGCATATCATACCATGTTCATGTGTTGGTTGTTTACTATGTTGTGTGCTTCTTTCCGGTGTTTGCTTCTTCGGGTTGGTTCCGATAACGTCGCGTTTGTGAGGACCCGTTCGTCTACGTCCATTTTGTCTTCTTCATGGACTCGTTCTTCTTCCTTGCGGGATTTCAGGCAAGATGACCATACCCTCGAAATCACTTCTATCTTTGCTTGCTAGTTGCTCGCTCTTTTGCTATGCCTATGATGCGATACCTACCACTTGCTTATCATGCCTCCCCTATTGTTGAACCAAGCCTCTAACCCACCTTGTCCTAGCAAACCGTTGTTTGGCTATGTTACCGCTTTGCTCAGCCCCTCTTATAGTGTTGTTAGTTGCAGGTGAAGATTGAAGTTTGTTCCTTGTTGGAACATGGAGATGTTGTTCCTTGTTGGAACATGTTTACTTGTTGGGATATCACAATATCTCTTATTTAATTAATGCATCTATATACTTGGTAAAGGGTGGAAGGCTCGGCCTTATGCCTGGTGTTTTGTTCCACTCTTGCCGCCCTAGTTTCCGTCATATCGGTGTTATGTTCCCGGATTTTGCGTTCCTTACGCGGTTGGGTTATAATGGGAACAGTTCGCCTTGAATAAAACTCTTCTAGCAAGGCCCAACATTGGTTTTACCATTCGCCACCTAGCCTCTTTTTCCCTTGGGTTAGGCCAGCCCAAGGGTCATCTTTATTTTAAACCCCCGGGCCAATGCTTGTCTAAGTGTTGGTCCAAACTAGAGCCCCTTGCAGCGCCACCTCGGGGAAACTCGAGGGCTGGTTTTAGTTTTATGGATTGCTTATCCGGTGTTTCCCTGAGAACAAGATATGTGCAGCTCCTATCGGGATGTCGGCGCATCAGGCGGTCTTGCTGGACTTGTTTTACCATTGTCGAGGATGTCTTGTAACCGGGATGCCGAGTTTGATCGGATTGTCTTGGGAGAAGGAATATACTTCGTTGACTGTGAGAGCTTTTGCCTTCTCTTCTCGCTCTCTTTTGCGTTGGTTAGCCACCATATATGCTAGTCGCTTGCTGCAGCTCCACCTCATACCTTTTACCCTTCCTATAAGCTTAAATAGTCTTGATCGCGAGGGTGTGAGATCGCTGAGTCCCGGTGACTCACAGATACTTCCAAAACCAGTTTGCAGGTGCCGATGTTACCGAGCAGGTGACGCAACCAAGCTCAAGGAGGAGCTCGTTTAAGATCTTGTCCTTTGTGTCATTTCGTTCCAGTTGATCAGTAGTGGAGCCCAGTTGGGGTCGATCGGGGATCTGTGTAGCGTTTGGGGTAGTCTTCTTTTATTTGGGTTCCGTAGTCGGACCTTGATTGTATTTGGATGAATGTAATGCTTTATTCATGTATTGTGTGAAGTGGCGATTGTAAGCCAACTATGTAACTCTTTCCCTTATGTATTACATGGGTTGTGTGAAGATTACCTCACTCGTGACATTGCTTTCAATGCGGTTATGCCTCTAATTCGTGCTTCGACACGTGGGAGATATAGCCGCATCGAGGGCATTACACACCTCCATCTTCGCGACTCTAGCACCGACTTCGGAGCCCTTCTTGAGCCTATGGATGAGGAGCACTGCACCGCCGCCGCCGAAGTCGTGAAGGACCAAGAGGATGCTCTGCCGCGGAAGTTCCTCGCCATCGACCTTGCGCCCCCGACTGACGGCACCCCGAACCTACAGCCACAGCCAACAGTACAGGCGACGGCGATGTTGTCAATGACGGGGCACTCCTCACGGGCGGTGGCAGCACCCAAGGCTGAAGCAGGGGCTCGCAGGCAGTGCTTCCCTCCATTTGCATTTCCTACAACCTGCACCATGCCTCGTGGAGGTGTTAAAACTTTATGTGTCTATGCTTTTAAGAGAACATTTTTGTAATAATCTGCTAGGATTTTGTGATTTCCATCCTGCTTGCTTGATGTTCTACGTTGGCAGGGCCCGACCTCGTGCATACCTCAGCCGCCGTTGGGTCATCCGGATCACTAGGACGACTCCAAGGGTTGAGGGGCTACGTGACCAGTTAGGCTCCTGAGTCGCGATGCTCAGGAGTCCCCCTTGACGCGTAAATGGCCCGCGGGAAGGAGATGCGAGAGTAGGCCTTAGCATTCTGCATCAGCAGGGCCTGACCCCGCGCGTACCTTAGCCTCCATTGGGTCGTTCGGATCACCAGGACGAGACCAAGGGGTGAGGGGCTACGTGGACAGTTAGGCTCCTGAGTCGTGATGCTCAGGATTCCCCCTTGACGCGCAAACAAACCTCCATACCTTTCCTTGCCGAGGTCCTGCTCGGGAGGGGTGCGTGACGACCAGGTCCAAGGTACCTGGCAGGGTGGCATACACTAGGCGTGACCTGAGCGTAGCCCCCGTGCCTAGCCCCCTCGCGCGACCCTCCCGAGGGGAAAGCATTGCGACGAGGTTGGACACTAAGCCCGGTGGCTCCCTGAGGTTGATGCGGCCTTGGGGCCGCCCTCAGTTGTTTATCACTAGCACGGAGCATGGCGCTTCCGCACTTTCATGGGCATAGCCGCGCCTCGACTGCCAGCACAGAGCATGGTGCTTCCACTGGTGCGTGGGTGAGGGCTCCCTCTGAGTGGAGCCTCTAGGGCATGTACAGCCCCGCCCTGACACGTGGCTTGCACGACAGGGCTAGACGAGGTGTGTCTGGGCACTCATGAGGCAGCGCGGGACTCACAAGGCCCTACCTCAAGGCGGGTTGCGCCTGAACTTGATTCTTGATAGTTGTGATGGCCCTGCGAGATGGTTAGGCGACATGCGCCGAATGAATCTCCTGAGGTGATCACATGAGAAGGCCAGACACCAACGACCCGAGGAGGTGACGTGAACGGGGCCGGCCCGCCTGACAGAGCTCAGTCGTTGGGTTTATCAGCGCTGCAGGGACGGACCCGAGCAAAGGCGTTGTGCCAAGTCTTCTCATGCGAAAATCCTAAAGAAAGACAACAGGCGCGCGGCTCCCGTGGTGGCGAGGCATCGGGTTGCGTGCCCTGGCTCGTCCGCCCATGATTAGCTCATGCGAGAACAAGGCACCAAGGGCCATGGGAGGTGACGTACATGGGAGCTGGCCCGCGAGCCAGAGCTTAGCCTCTTGGGTTTAGCAACGCTGCAGGGATGGACCCGAGCGCAAACGTCGTGCTTGTCCTTAATTATGAGGCGGTCATGGGTGGGCTTGCAAGGGCGTACGACATTCATGGTATCGAAGTACCGAACAGGCATGTAATAATCTTAGAGTAACTCACAGGAGGAGGTAAAACTAGTCCAGATAGATGCAAGAGCGATACATGTCGCGGGGACGGACCCATGCGACTTGGGGATGATGCAGCCCGAGGGGTGCCCCTAACAAGGTAAACTAAAGATGCAAAAAGGATAGGCGTCGCAGGGACAGGCCCATGCAACTTGGGGATAATGTAGCCTGAGGGGCGCCCCCAACTGAATAAACTGGAAAATGTCACCTGGTGTCGTTTGCTGAAGAGGTGTTGGAGTAGCTGAAGATGCACCCTGAAGAGGTTGCCCCTCATGAGCCGCCTTGATCTTAGACCTCGGGAGGCTCTAGAGGCTCGGGAGGTCCACGAAGGACCGTTGCCACCCCCGCCAGGACCGCGTGGTGCCTGGCCTCCTGAGCAGCCATGATGCTTCGTAGGTGACGCTGGAAGGCGGCAACCGTGTTCGGCAAGCCAAAGGGCATGCAAATATAGCTGTTAGGCGGGCCCTCACACCGACCAGCGCGTGAAGGCCAGAAGCGCTCCTGAGCTTCGGCTCTGTTGAGCCTGGGGATGTTGACGCAGACGCGCAGCCTGTTGTCCTCGCCAGGACAAGGAGCCGCGCCAGGTGGTAGGCGATGGTCGCCATGCATGACTCTCGCCTCTTGAATCTCTTCGATCGTCTTGGTGATGAACTCCTGAGCACCTGGCACCCTATGCCTAGTGCCCTCGTGAGGGAAGCGTGTGATGAAGCATGCCTCCATGTGGTGCCCGAGTGCCTCCCTCGTGTCGTCGGCTAAGTCTGAGGCCCTCTAGAAGAGAGCCCCCGAGCCCATCCTGAGGAGGGCGCCGAGCGCGCCTTCCTATGCATGAGAGGGAGGTGCCCCGTCCGTGGGCATTGATCCTGAGGTGGTGCCACTGGAGACACCGCTCTCCTGAGGCTCTTGGTGGAGTAGCTGCTTCTTCTTCTTGGGGACAACCTCAAGAGGGTAGATGGTGCCTTCGTTGTCTAGGTATTCTACTGTTGCAGCCTGGTAGGCGCGCTCGAGGGAGCACACCGCGTCCTTCTCCTCGCAGCCGATTGTGATGATATCGCGGTTCCCTGGCATCTTGAGGACGTTGTAGCCATGGTGGGTCACTTCCATGAACTTGGCCAGGGCAGGATACCCAAGGATGGCATTGTATGGGAGGCGGATGTGAGCGACGTTGAAGTCGATGAGCTCGGTGTGGTAGTTGTCGCGCTGGCCGAAGGTGACAGGGAGGCAGATCTGCCCTATCGGGGTGGTGGAGCCATCGGTCACTCCTGAGAAGGGTTTGGTGGACTGCAGTTGATTGTACGACACTTGGAGGCGGTCGAGCGTATCGATGGAAAGACCGTTGAGCCCTGCGCCACCTTGGATGAGGGTCTTGGTGACAAGGACATTGCTGATGACGGGCGAGCAGAGCACTGGGAGAGCACCGGTAGTTGCCGCGCACTTGAGCTGGTCAGACGAGCTGAAGGTGATGGTGCACTTGGACCACCTGAGTGGGTGTGTGGCCTTGAGTCTAGGGAGGGCCATCTTCACCTCACGAGTAAACTACTTGAAGATGCGATGAGAGGCTGGGGCCTGAGCGCCACCCAAGATGTAGGCGACGGTGCGAGGCTCCTGGAAGCCCCCAGCCCCCTCGTCTTGCTGGTGGTCATCATTCCTTCTTGGTGGTGGTGGCAGCGGAGGGAGGCCGGCATTTCCCTGAGGACGGTCCTCACGAGGTTGGTCTCTCCAGGCGCCCTCGCGAGGCTGGCCTTGCCAACGATCCTCACGAGGCTGGTCGCGCCACTCCTGGCGGGGCCACGGTCTTCCCAACGTCCTCCACTTCTGCCTCCTCCGCGGCCTAGCCTCGGTCGTTGCGCTTGGGGCGTTGGCCGATGCGCCCGTCGCGGATGGCCCTGAGCTCATGACAGTTGTTGGTGTTGTGGCTGTGTACGTTGTGGAAGATGCAGAATGGACGGCTGCCCTTGGACGACTCTGGGTGGTCGCAGCCGTGCTTCATCTCTGGTTCGGCCGCGATCACGACAACCCCTTGTGCTTCACGTCCTTGACCTTGGCCTTCTTGTCTTCTAGGTCGACAGAGCTTGAGGAGGGAGAGGCGCCCCTCCTCAGCTCTCACGCACTTGGTAGCCATGTTGAACATTTCCAGAGCCATGCACATGTTCTCATCGATGGCGAGCTCCTCTTTCATCTTCACACTACGGACGCCATAGGAGAATGCTGAGATGATGGCTTCATCAGAAACCTTGGGGATCTTGAGGCGAACGCTGTTGAAGCATTGGATGTACTTCTCCAGGGTCTCCCCAGTCTGCTGCTTGATTCACTACAGGTCACCTGCGGCAGGCGGGCGGTCGCGAGTGCCCTGGAAGTTCGCGACAAAACCCTCGTGCATCTCGCCCTAGGAGGAGATCGATCCCGCGGGCAGGTTCAGGAGCCATGAGCGCGTGCCATCCTTGAGGGCCATGGGGAACCAGTTCGCCATGACCTTTTCATCGCCGCTGGCCGCCTTGATGCTCAGCTCGTAGAGCTGCAGGAACTCCATAGGGTCGGGCGTGCTATCGTAGCATGGAGGCAGGTCAGGCTTGAACTTGCCTGGCCAGATGATGTCTACTACACAACCTTCTTCTTGTAGACGTTGTTGGGCCTCCAAGTGCAGAGGTTTGTAGGACACTAGCAAATTTCCCTCAAGTGGATGACCTAAGGTTTATCAATCCGTGGGAGGCGTAGGATGATGATGGTCTCTCTCAAACAACCCTGCAACCAAATAACAAAGAGTCTCTTGTGTCCCCAACACACCCAATACAATGGTAAATTGTATAGGTGCACAAGTTCGGCGAAGAGATGGTGATACAAGTGCAATATGGATGATAGATAAAGGTTTTTGTAATCTGAAAATATAAAAACAGCAAGGTAACTAATGATAAAAGTGAGTGTCAGTGTCAAAACCGGTGGATCTCGGGTAGGGGGTCCCGAACTGTGCGTATAGGCCGGATGGTAACAAGAGGCAAGGGACACGAAGTTTTACCCAGGTTTGGGCCCTCTTGATGGAGGTAAAACCCTACGTCCTGCTTGATTAATATTGATGATATGGGTAGTACAAGAGTAGATCTACCACGAGATCAGAGAGGCTAAACCCTAGGAGCTAGCCTATGGTATGATTGTTGATGTGTATGTTGTCCTACGGACTAAAACCCTCCGGTTTATATAGACACCGGAGAGGGTTAGGGTTACATAGAGTCAGTTACAATGGTAGGAGATCTGAATATCCGTATCGCCAAGCTTACCTTCCACGCCAAGGAAAGTCCCTTCCGGACACGGGACGGAGTCTTCAATCTTGTATCTTCATAGTCCAGGAGTCCGGCTTGAAGGTATAGTTCAGCTATCCGAACGCCCCCTAATCTAGGACTCCCTCAGTAGCCCCCGAACCAGGCTTCAATGACGATAAGTCTGGCGCGCAGATTGTCTTTGGCATTGCAAGGCGGGTTCTCCTCCAAATTCCGTGTACCTGTTTGAATAAAGTCCGGTTTCTTGTAGATGTTGCGCTCCTTAGCTTCTACGCCTAATAATGGCCGTTTCCCACGTGTCAAACGAATATGAAAAGTCTGGGTGTTTTTTCGTTCACACCCCTAGCCGTGTAAATGAGCTGCCCTATTTAAGGGGACGAGGATTTAGATCCAATCCACACCTTCTCGCCTCCACGAGTGTTCATCAGAGCGCATCTGACAAAGGTCCATTCCACCATGGCCAACCACCGCAACTCCTCCGCTCGCCCTTCCAGCCCTAAGCCTGGATATTGGGAGAGATGTTCCACTCTGCATAGCGAGCTAGTGACGCTCCAGACCAAGGGATTTCTCCCCCCGGCCTATATGGTCCCGGTTCGAGCCGGTCTTGCCGTCTACAACGGCGGAGAGCAAGCAAAGAATGCCCCTAATCCATCCAAAGGAGAGCGGGTGTGCCTTGTCCCTTACTTAATAAGGGGGCTCGGATTTCCCATCCACCCATTTCTCCGGGGGCTGCTGGAGTTCTACGGCCTCCAGCTACATCATCTCACGCCTGCCTCAGTATTGCATATCGCGGGCTTTGTAGCCCTTTGCGAGCTGTTCTTGGGTATTGAAGCTCATTTCGGACTATGGAAGGAGCTGTTTTGCCTCGTGCCCCGTTCCAAGAAAGGGTCAATATATCAAGTGGGCGGAGCCGAAGTATGGCGCATCGCCGGGACCGGATATCTGTCGGAAACTCCAAAGAAGGCGTCCGAAGATTGGCCCTCGGAATGATTCTATATAGAAGACGTCCCGCTTCCTGATCCTATCCGGATCAGCCTCCCAGAATTTGATAGTGCTCCCTTAAAGAAGTGCCTAAGCTGGCGTCCACGGAGCCCTCAAAGGGAAAGTGACAGGAACATCATTTACCTGATGGGGAGAATAAGATTGTTGGCCCATTCCGGACTAACCATGATTGGAGTTATGGTCAAATGCATCATGCGGGGGGTGCAGCCGCTTCAGTATAGAAGCCACCCCATGTGGGATTTCAACGGGGAGGACGACGCCACCCGCTACGGCCGTAAAGGGCCAGATTCAGTTGCCGCTCTATTAAAGATCTTGTCCACTTTGTACAAAGGAGAAGAGGAGGAATTTCTCCGCATCAACCCACAGGGTGGATTATCTATGCACAATCCCCCAAGCTGGGTAAGTGGTCGCATCTACTTGCTCATCTGTTTAGTGTTCCCATTGTTAAATACTTAGTCTGATGACCTCAACGCAGGAACTGCGCCGGGCTGTTAAGGAAATAAGCAGCCTGCCTCCACAACCCGAGGACCCAGGACGGTCTCTCAACCCGGCCTCTCAAGAGGATCCGGACATATCTGTGGAGCTGATTGATGGAGTGTTCCATCAATTGAGCGAGGACAACACCTTGGTGGCCATTACGGCCAATTACCCAGGGCTAATCCCGACGCCCCAGGTACCTGAGATCAAAGTCCCAGTACCCCGGATAGGGGTCCGTCCATGCGTGTTCAATTTCCTGATTGCAACCAAACTTTGCAGGGGAGGTTGTTGAGGCGGAAGGCCAAACCTGCGGCGATAAGCCAACGAGGGGCCGCAGGGCCCCGTGGGTAGAAAAGAGGTGCAGTCCGGACCGAGGCATCAGTGCAAAGGTATGGCGCGCCCCTCTATCCCAGTTGTTATACCTTCGAGGCACATTTGACACGCGCGCCCTCTTCAGGACAAAGAGACCTCACCGGACTATATCCGGAGAGGCTGCCAATCGCGCCTCCACCAGCCAGGCTCCAAAGCCTGGTCCGGGGGCGATGGCAAACGCAAGGCGCGTGCCGGACGTTCCTCCGACGGAGCATGCGGACGGGTTGTCTGCCACCAACTCTGAGGTGGAAAGTGCCATGAACCACAGGCATCGCCGGACAATTCTTCGGGACGCTTGCTTCTCCCAAGAGGCATTAGATGCCTTCAAAATGGTCTAGCCAGAGCCACGGAGCAATATGTAAAAGACATACGGGTAAGAAAATTTTGGTAAATATATATGTAGCAGTAGCCCCCGAGACTTGAAACAGTTAGAATAACTGGTTTAAGGATCATTTGATATGCAGGTTCTTACAGAAAAGAATTCCCTACTGTCCCAGGAGCTGGAAGAGTGAAAAGCCCAACTAGAGGCCGCACTAGCCGCGGCAGGGGAGCCTAAGGAGGCCCCCTCTGGTAATATACATTTCGAAAGATAAGTATTTTGCGAAGCACGGCTTTGGTGTGAATCTGACAAATAAAATTGCAGATGGCGCCGGATTGAATCCAGAAAAGCAACATCTCCTACGCTAGCTAAAGGCTGGTGAGAGGGTGCTATTAAAGGTGATGGGGGAGAAGAACGTTCTCCAAGATGCCAACACCCGGCTGGGCGTCGAGTTGAAAGATGTTCGTGCCTAGCTATCAGACTCCGTGAAGGAGAATCAGCGGCTTCGGCGCGGCATATTTAGTAAGTGCTTGAACGAACCATTTGAAAGAAAGTTCGGCGGGGAAGTCGACTGACAGAGCAATGTCTGTAGGTGTGTTAACAGGTCGTCTGGCAGAGGAGATGCCCGGTTCTACGGGTGACCTTCTTCCCGAGCTCTCGCAACTGCTCGATCGAGTTTGGCAGGCGATGCGAGGCGTCGCCCAGGCCCTGTGGCCATCCGTCTCCATGCCTGAAGGTATTGGAGAGCTTGCAGAGAAGCTAAAGGGAGCACGGCGGCGCTTCCAATTGTGGAAGATATCAGCCTGTCTTCAAGGCGCTAGGGAGGCCTGGGCCATGGTGAAGACGCGGTACTCAAAGGCTGACCCCAACCACATGGCTGAGGTCGGTCCTATAGGGCTCGATGGGAAGGAGATCCCTGTAAGCTTAGTGTACGGCCAAGTAGAGTTGGCCGCAAAGTACTCCCAGTAGGACTGTAAATTAGACAGCCTGTTAGATGGTATTGAAGAGGAATACAATCAGTCAAAATGACTATGTAATCGAATTGACATTTATAATGCCTTCTAGCCGGATTATGGATCATTTGTCATAGCCGACCTTTTCGCTTCAACCTCGGGGCCTGACGGTCCGGAGTGTGTCCAAATTCCCATGCGGTTATATAGGAACCGGGGAATGCATGGAGACCAGGCGTAGGGGTCATTAGTGCGTGAACAGACAAGTGCCCGACTAGTTATGTTATATTACATGGTTAGTAAGAAACATCTTCCAGGGAGAATAGTTCCGTTAGGGGTTCCTTTCCCTGGGGGGCATGCCCTAAAGTGCATGTCCATGCTGCGAAAAGAAACGCAGGAAAAACGCCTGGGGGCACATAGATAAAGAAAAAGATCATCTTTAGTTCACCGACCGAATATTCTCTTAAGAACGCTAGCTTTCGGCTTCACCCAGTCTGAGGTACACGTCCGGCTGATCCGGCAGTAACAATCACAGAGGTGCTCCCATTACCACCTAGCCGAATAATCGGGAACGTAGGGGTAAGCACAGGAGCCAGGCAACCCATCTTGGTCAAAACTTAAGTCATATCGATGCATATAATGGTGAATAAAAGGTACATGCGGATGTTTGACACATGTGTTAGGCATGAAGCCCGTATAAATAAGCTTCTGTTTAAAGAAGCCCCCAGGTTTACTGAGCGCGGATAGCGCGTCAATTTGTGAGCCTTTAAAGGTTATAAGAGAGAGAGAGAGAAAGGGAGAAGGAGAGAAATGTAAGACAGACAGTATATAAAAAATGGACAGAGTAAGGAGACGAACACAGGATCCGGCGCTAGGCATAGAATCTTCGGAGACGGGCTGCGTTCCATGGGTTCGGCTCGAGTCGGTTATCCGAAGCGTTTCGCAGGCGGTACGCTCCACCATTCAGGACTTGGTCAATTATGAAGGGACCTTCCCACTTGGGCTTGAGTTTGTCCTTTTTCTCGTCCGGCAGGCGTAGAACTAATTCGCCAACATTGTAATTTTTGGCCCATACTTCTCTGCTTTGGTATCTTCGAGCTTGCTATTGATAGAATGCGGAACGGGCTTTCGCCACGTCACGCTCCTCCTCTAATGCGTCCAAACTGTCCTGCTGATCGAGCTCGGCTTCTCTTTCCTCGTACATGCGCACTCGAGGTGAGTCATGAATTATGTCGCAAGGCAGAACTGCCTCTGCGCCGTATGCCATGAAGAATGGTGTGTACCTGGTGGTGCGATTCGGCGTGGTCTGCAGCCCCCAGAGTACGGAGTCGAGCTCCTCTACCCAGTGTGTGTTAGATTCCTTGAGGGACCGCACTAGTCTGGGTTTGATGCCGCTCATGATAAGACCATTTGCATGTTCGACCTGGCCGTTAGTTTGTGGGTGATAGACGGAAGCATAATCGAGCTTTATGCCCATGTTTTTGCACCAGAGTTTTACCTCGTCGGCCGTAAAGTTCGTGCCATTATCAGTGATGATGCTTTGGGGGACGCCGTAATGGTGTATAACCCCGGATATGAAGTCTATCACACGTCCGGATTCAGCCGTCTTAACAGGCTTGGCTTCTATCCATTTGGTGAACTTATCCACCATGACCAGTAAGTATTTGTGCTTGTGGGTTCCGCCTTTAAGGGGTCCAACCATATCAAGCCCCCAGACCGCAAAGGGCCAAGTGATGGGGATAGTTTGGAGGGCGGTGGGTGGCATATGGCTTTGGTTTGCAAAGAGCTGGCAGCCGGTGCATCGTTGGACTAAGTCCTGAGCGTCTGCCCGGGCTGTCGGCCAATAAAAGCCTGTACGGAAGGCCTTGCTTACTAGGGACCGGGCTGCAGCGTGATGACCGCCGAGTCCGGCATGGATTTCGGCCAGGAGATTCCGCCCCTCCTCTTCGGAGATGCACCTTTGAAGGACTCCGGTAGTGCTTTTCTTATAAAGCTCTCCCTCGTGGACTCTGTAGGCTTTGGATTGCCGCACTATGCAGCGTGCCTCATTTTGGTCCTCGGGGAGTTCCTGCCTAGTAAGGTAGGCAAGGAATGGTTCTGTCCACGGGGCGATGACGGCCATTATTACGTGGGCTGAAGGTGTTATTTCAATGGCAGAGCCTCCGATTGTGTCAGAATGTTGGGTGTCGGGCAGTGCGGTTGGGTCCGGGCTATTATTGTTCGGCTCCCCTTCCCATGCCACGGATGGCTTGAAAAGCCTTTCCAAGAAGATGTTGGGGGGGACTACATCGCGTTTTGCAACGATGCGTGCCAGGACATCTGCCGCCTGATTATTTTCCCGGGCTATATGGTGAAATTCAAGTCCCTCGAACCGAGCTGACATTTTTAGGACGGCGTTGCGGTAAGCTGCCATTTTCGGATCCTTGGCATCGAAGTCTCCATTTATTTGGGAGATTGCGAGGTTCGAGTCCCCGCGCACCTCTAGGCATTGGATGCCCATGGATACTGCCATCCGGAGACCATGTAGAAGGGCCTCATATTTGGCTGCATTGTTGGAGTCCGTGTACAGAATCTCTAGTACGTATTGAACTGTGTCTCCTGTGGGGGACGTCAAAACGATGCCAGCCCCCAGTCCAGCCAACATTTTCGAGCCGTCGAAATGCATGATCCAATTGGAATATGTGCCGTACTCTCTAGGGAGTTCGGCCTCCGTCCATTCTACGACGAAGTCGGCCAAAACTTGTGACTTGATGGCTCGTCGTGGCTTATAAGTTATGTCGAACGGGAGGAGCTCGATGGCCCATTTCGCAATCCGGCCCGTTGCGTCACGGTTGTTTATAATGTCGTTAAGTGGTACTTCCGAGGCTACTATTATTGAACACTCTTGAAAGTAGTGTCGTAGCTTCTGAGATGCCATGAATACCGTGTACGCAATCTTTTGATAATGCGGGTACCGTGATTTGCAGGGAGTGAGGACAGTGGACACATAATAGACCGGCCTTTGAAGGGGGAATTTGTGTCCGTCCGCTTCTCGTTCGACGATGAGCACTGCGCTTACAACCTGATGTGTTGCTGCGATGTACAATAGCATTGGTTCACCGGTGTTTGGCGCGGCCAGGACTGGGTTTGTTGCCAGTATGGCTTTTATTTCGTCGAGTCCGGCCGTGGCTGCGTCCTTCCATTTGAAGTGTTCGGTGCACCGAAGGAGGCGGTAAAGGGGAAGGGCCTTTTCTCCCAAGCGGGAGATAAAGCGGCTTAGAGCCGCCACACATCCGGTTAACTTTTGTATTTGTTTGAGGTCCTTTGGGATATCCAGTTGTGATAGAGCTCGGATCTTGGCTGGATTTGCTTCAATTCCTCTGCTCGATACAATGAAGCCCAAGAGCTTTCCGGCTGGAATGCTGAAAACGCATTTTTCCGGGTTGAGCTTGATGTCGTATGTTCGGAGATTATCAAATGTGAGCCTCAAGTCGTCTACTAGAGATTCAACATGTCTTGTTTTGACGACCACATCATCTACGTATGCCTCCACTGTTTTACCGATCTGGCTTGCCAAACATGTCTGAATCATGCGTTGATATGTTGCGCCGGCGTTTTTGAGCCCGAAGGGCATCGTGTTGGAGCAGAATGGCCCGTATGGTCTGATAAATGCCGTTGCGGCTTGGTTTGGTTCTGCCATCTTGATTTGATGGTAGACAGAATATGCGTCGAGGAAACACAACGAATCGTGTCCTGCGGTCGCATCGATAATTTGATCGATGCGGGGGAGGGGGAAGGGATCCTTTGGGCAAGCCTTGTTAAGGTCTTTAAAATCAACACACAGGCGCCAGGATTTGTCCTTCTTTGGTACCATCACTAGGTTTGCTAGCCAGTCCAGATGTTTTATATCTCTGATGAATCCGGCCTCTAATAGCTTTGCTAGCTCCTCTCCCATAGCCTGTCTCTTAGGTTCGGAAAAACGCCGGAGAGCCTATTTGACAGGTTTGAATCCTGTTTGGATATTTAAGCTGTGCTCGGCCAACCTGCGTGGGATTCCTGGCATGTCTGAAGGGTGCCAGGCAAAAATGTCCCAGTTCTCTCATAGGAACTCTCGCAATGCGGCGTCGACATCAGGGTTTAACTGTGCCCCGATGGAACCTGTTTTATTGGGGTCCGTTGGATGGACTTGGAATTTGACTATTTCGTCCGCTGGTTTAAAGGAGGTGGATTTGGATCTTTTGTCGAGTACCACATCATCCCTATTCACCGTAGAGCGCAGCGCAGTCAGCTCCTCAACCGCTAGGGCTTCGGATAGTGCCTCGAGGGCCAGTGCGGCTGTCTTGTTTTCGGCGCAGAGTGCTATGTCCGGATCACTAGCGAGAGTGATGATCCTGTTAGGCCCGGGCATCTTGAGCTTCATGTACCCGTAATGGGTTATTGCTTGGAAGATTGTGAATGCTTCCCGCCCTAGCAAAGCGTGATAACCGCTGCTGAACAGGGCCACATGGAACGTGACCTCTTCGGACCTGTAATTGTCCGGTGTGCCGAACACCACATCTAGTGTGATTTTTCCTGTACAGCGCGCTTCCCGACTAGGGATTATTCCTCTAAAGGTTGTGCTGCTTCGCATGATGCGGTTCCAGTCTATATCCATTTTTTGAAGAGTTTCCTCATAAATGAGGTTCAATCCGCTGCCGCCGTCCATGAGTACCTTGGTAAGACGAAAGCCATCCACTATTGGACTGAGGACCAATGCAGCTGGTGCTCGGGCTGTTCGGAATTTAGGTTCATCACTGGCGTTAAAGGTGATGGCCGTGTTACTCCATGGGTTTATTGTTGCTACTTGGTAGACTTTGGCAAGGCTGCGGAGTGTCCTTTTTCGCATATTATTTGATGTGAAGGTCTCGAAGACTATTAATACCGTATTGGTGTCTCTGGGGTGGCTTTCTGTGGCCTCCGGAATTAGGAGGTTTTCGCCAATTTTGGCCACCTGCCGGAGTATCCAACATGCTCTAAGGCTATGAGTTGGTGTGGCGTCCTCTGTACTATGAATTTTACAGCGTCCATTAAGCCATCCTTCCAGTATGGTTCCATGCCCTGTAGAGGGTTTTTGCCTTTTGGTGTTTGACCCGGGTGTCTGGCGATGATGCACCCTTTTATTTCAGACTGGGCTTGCCTTAAGGGCCGGATTGTCCCAAAATTTTGTTTCGGTTTTCCGGGCGCTTTCCATCGCATAGTACTTCCGTACTATGGACGCTAAGTCAGCGAAGTGTGTAATATCACAGCGACTTATGGCGTTGAGTATTCCCTTGTCCGTGCAATTATTGCAGAAGAATGAAATTGCGTCTTCCTCGCGGCAGCCCTTTATCCTGTTCATAACCAGGAGGAATCTGGCCCAGTAATGATGTACTATTTCTTTGGGCACTTGCTTGATTTGGGATAGATCGCTAATGTTCGGGTGGGTGGGTGGAATTAAATCCGAAGCCTTACCCCTTCTGAGGCTCAGAGGCCGAGGAATTTTTGAAATCGAAAATTTGGATTCCTAGATGTCGTCCAATGAATCCAGTCTATCGCCTGATTCTAAGTTCAGGTCTTGAGTGATATCCTCCCCTCCGCGGACATCCGGCTTGGAGGGATCGGGAATCCGGACGTAGAAAGTCCTTAAGATAGATGAAGGGTCGCCGCACTGTCCCTCTACCACGACAACGTGATGGGTGGCTTGGGCAGAGTTAATCTCTCTCAGATTGGTTTTAGGCCCAATCTAGTCGTAATCCGTAGCGACTCCCAGGGCGGCGAAGCGATCCAAGAGCTCGTTTATGGAGGAAAGCTCTATTGGATCTAACTGCTCGGCAAGTTTCGAGTTGACATGAAGATTGTTTTCGATGGCTCGAGAGGTCATCATCGGCGTAGAAGCCGAACAGGTGGTCATAAGAAAATCACCTAGCCAGAGGGTTTGGCCGACAGCCAAAGCTCCCTTAGCAATGGTGCCATCTTTAAAGACGGGGCGAGGCATCCTTCCTGATGGCGACGACACAGAGGAACTCTCAATGAAAGCACCAATGTCGGTGTCAAAACCGGTGGATCTCGGGTAGGGGGTCCCAAACTGTGCGTCTAGGCCGGATGGTAACAGGAGGCAAGGGACACGACGTTTTACCCAGGTTCGGGCCCTCTTGATGGAGGTAAAACCCTACGTCCTGCTTGATTAATATTGATGATATGGGTAGTACAAGAGTAGATCTACCACGAGATCAGAGAGGCTAAACCCTAGGAGCTAGCCTATGGTATGATTGTTGATGTGTATGTTGTCCTACGGACTAAAACCCTCCGGTTTATATAGACACCGGAGAGGGTTAGGGTTACATAGAGTCGGTTACAATGGTAGGAGATCTGAACATCCGTATCGCCAAGCTTGCCTTCCACGCCAAGGAAAGTCCCTTCTGGACACGGGACGGAGTCTTCAATCTTGTATCTTCATAGTCCAGGAGTCCGGCTTGAAGGTATAGTTCGGCTATCCGAACACCCCCTAATCCAGGACTCCCTCAGTGAGCGTAAACGGTATTGCAATGAGTTGAAACAAGGCCTAGGGTTCATACTTTCACTAGTGCAAGTTCTATCAACAACAATAACATAATTGGATCATATAACTATCCCTCAACATGCAACAAAGAGTCACTCCAAAGTCACTAATAGCGGAGAACAAACGAAGAGATTATGGTAGGGTACGAAACCACCTCAAATTATCCTTTCTAATCGATCTATCATAGAGTTCGTACTAGAATAACACCTTAAGACACAAATCAACCAAAACCCTAATGTCACCTAGATACTCCAATGTCACTTCAAGTATCCGTGGGTATGATTATACGATATGCATCACACAATCTCAGATTCATCTATTCAACCAACACAAAATACTTTAAAGAGTGCCCCAAAGATTCTACCGGAGAGTCAAGACGAGACATGTGCCAACCCTAATGCATAAGTTCACGAGGTCACGGAACTCGCAAGTTGATCACCAAAACATACATCAAGTGGATCACGTGATATCCCATTGTCACCACAGATAAGCACATGCAAAATATACATCAAGTGTTCTCAAATCCTTAAAGACTCAATCCGATAAGATAACTTCAAAGGGAAAACTCAATCCATTACAAGAAAGTAGAGGGGGAGAAACATCATAAGATCCAACTATAATAGCAAAGCTCACGATACATCAAGATCATGCCACCTCAAGAACACGAGAGAGAGAGAGAGATCAAACACATAGCTACTGGTACATACCCTCAGCCCCGAGGGAGAACTACTCCCTCCTCGTCGCGGAGAGCACCGGGATGATGAAGATGGCCACCGGAGAGGGATTCCCCCCTCCGGCAGGGTGCCGGAATGGGTCTAGATTGGTTTTCGGTGGCTATGGAGGCTTCTGGCAGCGGAACTCCTGATCTATTCTGCTCCCCGAAGTTTTTAGGGTATATGGATATATATAGGAGGAAGAAGTACGTCGGTGGATCTCCGGGCTGTCCACGAGGCAGGGGGCGCGCCCAGGGGGGTGGGCGTGCCCCCACCCTCGTGGGCAGCCCGGGACTCTTCTAGTCCATCTCCGATACTCCGTGGGCCTCTTCGGGTCCAAAAATAAGTTCCATGAAGTTTTAGCTCAATTGGACTCCGTTTGATTTTCCTTTTCTGCGATACTCTAAAACAAGGAAAAACAGAAACTGGCACTGGGCTCTAGGTTAATAGGTTAGTCCCAAAAATCATATAAAATAGCATATAAATGCATATAAAACATCCAAGGTTGATAATATAATAGCATGGAACACTCAAAAATTATAGATACATTGGAGACGTATCAAGCATCCCCAAGCTTAATTCCTGCTCGTCCTCGAGTAGGTAAATGATAAAAACAGAATTTTTGATGTGGAATGCTACCTAACATATTTATCCATGTAATTCTCTTTATTGTGGCAAGAATATTCAGATCCATAAGATTCAAGACAAAAGTTTAATATTGACATAAAAATAATAATACTTCAATCATACTAACAAAGTAATCATGTCTTCTCAAAATAACATGGCCAAAGAAAGCTATCCCTACAAAATCATATAGTCTGGCTATGCTCTATCTTCACCACACAAAATATTTAAATCATGCACAACCCTGATGACAAGCCAAGTAATTGTTTCATACTTTTGATGTTCTCAAACTTTTTCAATCTTCATGCAATACATGAGCGTGAGCCATGGACATAGCACTATAGGTGGAATACAATGGTGGTTGTGGAGAAGACAAAAAGGAGAAGATAGTCTCACATCAACTAGGTGTATCAACGGGCTATGGAGATGCCCATCAATAGATATCAATGTGAGTGAGTAGGGATTGCCATGCAATGGATGCACTAGAGCTATAAGTATATGAAAGCTCCACAAAAGAAACTAAGTGGGTGTGCATCCAACTCGCTTGCTCACGAAGACCTAGGGCATTTTGAGGAAGCCCATCATTGGAATATATAAGCCAAGTTCTATAATGAAAGATTCCCACTAGTATATGAAAGTGACAACATAGGAGACTCTCTATCATGAAGATCATGGTGCTACTTTGAAGCACAAGTGTGGTAAAAGGATAGTAGCATTGCCCCTTCTCTCTTTTTCTCTCATTTTTTTGTTTTTTTGTTTTTTTATTTGGGCCCTTTTTTATGGCCTCTTATTTTATTTTTATTTTTTGTCCGGAGTCTCATCCCGACTTGTGGGGGAATCATAGTCTCCATCATCCTTTCCTCACTTGGGACAATGCTCTAATAATGATGATCATCACACTTTATTTACTTACAACTCAAGAATTACAACTCAATACTTAGAACAAAATATGACTCTATGTGAATGCCTCCGGCGGTGTACTGGGATGTGCAATGATGCATGAGTGACATGTATGAAGAATTATGAACGGTGGCTTTGCCACAAATACGACGTCAACTACATGATCATGCAAGCAATATGACAATGATGAAGCTTGTCATAATAATGGAACGATGGAAAGTTGCATGGCAATATATCTCGGAATGGCTATGGAAATGCCATAATAGGTAGGTATGGTGGCTGTTTTGAGGAAGGTATATGGTGGGTTTATGGTACCGACGAAATTTGTGCGGTACTAGAGAGGCTAGCAATGGTGGAAGGGTGAGAGTGCGTATAATCCATGGACTCAACATTAGTCATAAAGAACTCACATACTTGTTGCAAAAATCTATTACTTATCAAAACAAAGTACTACGCGCATGCTCCTAGGGGGATAGATTGGTAGGAAAAGACCATCTCTCATCCCCGACCACCACTCATAAGGAAGACAATCAATAAATAAATCATGCTTCGACTTCATCACATAACGGTTCACCATACGTGCATGCTACGGGAATCACAAACTTCAACACAAGTATTTCTCAAATTCACAACTACTCAACTAGAATGACTCTAATATCACCATCTCCATATCTCAAAACAATTATCAAGTATCAAACTTCTCATAGTATTCAATGCACTTATATGAAAGTTTTTATTATACCCATCTGGGATGCCCATCATATTAGGACTAGTTTCATAACCAAAGCAAATTACCATGTTGTTCTAAAGACTCTCAAAATAATATAAGTGAAGCACGAGATTTCATCTATTTCTATAAAATAAACCCACCACCGTGCTCTAGAAGGATGTAAGTGAAGCACTAGAGCAAATGACAAAATACTCCAAAAGATATAAGTGAAGATCAATGAGTAGTCGAATAATTATGCAACAATGTGAAGACTCTCTAATATTTAAGAATTTCAGATCTTGGTATTTTATTCAAACATCAAGCAAAACAAAATAAAATAAAATGACGCTCCAAGCAAGACACATATCATGTGGTGAATAAAAATATAGCTCCAAGTAAAGTTACCGATGAACGAAGACGAAAGAGGGGATGCCTTCCGGGGCAACCCCAAGCTTAGGCTCTTGGTTGTCCTTGAATACTACCTTGGGGTGACTTGGGAATCCCCAAGCTTAGGCTCTTGCCACTCCTTATTCCATAGTCCATCGAATCTTTACCCAAAACTTGAAAACTTCACAACACAAAACATAACAGAAAACTCGTAAGCTCCGTTAGTATAAGAAAATAAATCACCACTTAGGTACTGTTTTGAACTCATTCTAAATTCATATTGGTGTAATATATACTGTATTCCAACTTCTCTATGGTTCATACCCTCCGATACTACTCATAGATTCATCAAAATAAGCAAACAACACATAGAAAACAGAATCTGTCAAAAACAGAACAGTCTGTAGTAATCTGTAGGTTTCGAATACTTCTGTAACTCCAAAAATCCTGAGAAATTAGGAATTCCTAGGAAATTTGTTTATTAATATATTGCAAGTGGAATTGGTATTTTATCGCTCTCTGGTAAAAAATGAAAATTATTCTCGTGAGCGCATACTTTCTGTTTTTTTACAGCAAGATCAAATAACAATCCAAGAAGATCCTAAAGGCTTTACTTGGCACAAACACTATTTAAAACATAAAAAACACAATCATAACTGAGGATAGATGATTAATTTATTACTAAACATGAAAAAAAATCAAGGAGCTAAAACAAAATTGGGTTGCCTCCCAACAAGCGCTATCGTTTAACGCCCCTAGCTAGGCATGATGATTTCAATGATGCTCACATAAAAGATAAGAATTGAAACATAAAGAGAGCATCATGAAGAATATGACTTGCAAATTTAAGTCTAACCCACTTCCTATGCATAGGGATTTTGTGAGCAAACAACATATAGGAACAATAATCAAGTATCATAGGAAGGCAAAACAAGCATAACTTCAAAACTTTAAGCACATACAGAGGAAACTTGATATTATTGCAATTCCTACAAGTATATATTCCTCCCTCATAATAATTTTCAGTAGCATCATGAATGAATTCAACAATATAACCAGCACCTAAAGCATTCTTTTCATGATCTACCACCATAGAAATTTTATTACTCTCCACATAAGCAAAATTCTTCTCATTCGGAATAGTGGGAGTATCATAAGAAACTCGAATACTATAAATTGTTTCCACATTAAAAGAGTAATGTTCAAAAAAAGGGTAATCATAATCATGACAAGTTTTATAAATATAATCATGACTAATTTTCATAGCATATGTATCATCACAATAATTATCATAAGTAGCAACTTCGTTCTCATCATAATCGATTGAAACCTCTTCCAAGATAGTGAAATCATCACTAAATAAAGTCATGACCTCTCCAAATCCACTTTCATAATTATCACAATAAGATTCAACATCCTCCAAAATAGTGGGATTACTACTTCCTAAAGTTGACACTCTTCCAAACCCACTTTCATCAATATAATCATCATAAGTAGGAGGCATGCTATCATCATAAAAAAATAGCATATCAAAACTTGGGAGGCTAGAAACATCATCTTCATTAAACATAGCCTCCCCAAGCTTGGGACAGACATTAATTGCAGCAAATATATTCTCAAACATGTCATCCTCATTAAACATATCATCCCCAAGCTTGGGACTTTTCATATTATAAGCATAATCACTCTCATCGTTAATAGTATGGATAGCACCGATAGTATAACAATTATCATCATCACAATGAGTAATAGGAGCAACATCATTTGGGAGGGATACCTTTTTACCTTTGCTTCTCCGTCTTTTCTTTTTCTTCTTCACATCATGTGTGGGTTTAACCCTCTTTTTGGAGCTCCTTAGTGATGATATTGGTTGAATAGAAGGCTCCTCCTCGTTACCTGATTCATCATAAGAAATAATAGGAGGTTATTGGGAAGTCTCTTCCCTTTCATTAGTATTCTCTTCATCTTCTATTTGTTTTCTTTTCTTTATGTAATTGGCAATATAAGGATTTTCAATGCAATTCACCGCACAATACATATAAATTTCCTCAAGATCAAAATTAAGAACTCTATGAAGGGCAAATTCTGGAATAACCTTAGATATATGTTTCATTTCTTCATACCCCAAGAGCAAACTAAGTTCATTATGATGTGCAAGGGAAATCAAGTCATCACAATTTTTGGACATGATACGATCATGAAACAATTTGCATTGGGTACTAAAATGATCACGTTCATTGCAAAGTTCACAAGTAGGGCCAAGAAAGTTTAAATTTTCAGCACAAACATCTAGCCTCTCTCGCAACCATTTAGTTTCTAAATACTTATGCCTCTTGCAAAATCTATCTTCCCTATTTGGTATGTACTTTCAAACTCTATGCACTCCACAAAAGTTGACATGCTTATAAGAGACATTTTCATCATGACTGGTGAAATCATCATTAGTACTATGGAAATTCAAGGAGTTCATACTAACAACATTGCAATCATGCTCATCATTCATAGATTTAGTTCAAAACATTTTATAGACTTCTCCTTCCAGCATTTGAGCACGATTTTCCTTTCCATCATTCTCACGAAAGATATTAAAAAGATGAAGCGTATGAGGCAAACTCAATTCCATTTTTTGTAGTTTTCTTTTATAAACTAAACTAGTGCTAAAACAAGAAACAAAAAAATTCGATTATAAACAAGAAACAATACTTCTCCTTCAAGCACTCACCTCCCCAGCAACGGCGCCAGAAAAGAGCTTGTTGTCTACTACACAACCTTCTTCTTGTAGACGTTGTTGGGCCTCCAAGTGCAGAGGTTTGTAGGATAGTAGCAAATTTCCCTCAAGTGGATGACCTAAGGTTTATCAATCCGTGGGAGGCGTAGGATGAAGATGGTCTCTCTCAAACAACCCTGCAACCAAATAACAAAGAGTCTCGTGTGTCCCCAACACACCCAATACAATAGTAAATTGTATAGGTGCACTAGTTCGGCGAAGAGATGGTGATACAAGTGCAATATGGCTGATAGATAAAGGTTTTTGTAATCTGAAAATATAAAAACAGCAAGGTAACTAATGATAAAAGTGAGAATAAATGGTATTGCAATGAGTTGAAACAAGGCCTAGGGTTCATACTTTCATTAGTGCAAGTTCTCTCAACAATAATAACATAATTGGATCATATAACTATCCCTCAACATGCAACAAAGAGTCACTCCCAAGTCACTAATAGCAGAGAACAAATGAAGATATTATGGTAGGGTATGAAACCACCTCAAAGTTATCCTGTCTGATCGATCTATCATAGAGTTCATACTAGAATAATACCTTAAGACACAAATCAACCAAAACCCTAATGTCACCTAGATACTCCAATGTCACTTCAAGTATCCGTGGGTATGATTATACGATATGCATCAAACAATCTCAGATTCAGCTATTCAACCAACACAAAGTACTTCAAAGAGTGCCCCAAAGATTCTACCGGAGAGTCAAGACGAAAACGTGTGCGAACCCTAATGCATAAGTTCACGAGGTCATGAAACTGGCAAGTCGATCGCCAAAACATACATCAAGTGGATCACGTGATATCCCATTGTCACCACAGATAAGCACATGCAAGACATACATCAAGTGTTCTCAAATCCTTAAAGACTCAATCAGATAAGATAACTTCAAAGGGGAAACTCAATCGATTACAAGAAAGTAGAGGGGGAGAAACATCATCAGATCCAACTATAATAGCAAAGGTCGCGATACATCAAGATCATGCCACCTCAAGAACACGAGAGAGAGAGATCAAACACAAATCTACTGGTATACATACCCTCAGCCCCGAGGGAGAACTACTCCCTCCTCGTCATTGAGAGCACCTGGATGATGAAGATGGCCACCGGAGAGGGATTCCCCCCTCCGCCAGGGTGCCGGAACGGGTCTAGATTGGTTTTCGGTGGCTACGAAGGCTTCTGGTGGTGGAACTCCCGATCTATTCTGCTCCTCGAAGTTTTTAGGGTATATGGATATATATAGGATGAAGAAGTACGTCGGTGGATCTCCAGGATGTCCACGAGGCAGGGGGGCGCGCCCAGGGGGTGGGCGTGCCCCCACCCTCAAGGCATTCCGGGACTCTTCTGGTCCATCTCCGATACTCCGTGGGCTTCTTCTGGTCCAAAAATAAGTTCCGTGAAGTTTCAGGTCAATTGGACTCCGTTTGATTTTCCTTTTCTGCGATACTCTAAAACAAGGAAAAGAATAGAAACTGGCACTAGGCTCTAGGTTAATAGGTTAGTCCCAAAAATCATATAAAATAGCATATAAAAGCATATAAAACATCCAAGGTTGATAATATAATCGCATGGAACAATCTAAAATTATAGATACGTTGGAGACGTATCACCAGATGATGCTACATAGCTTAGGGGTGAAGGCGTGGCAGCCTGCGGTGGTCACCGGAGCCCGTCGTGGAAGTGGAGCCTGCTCTTGGTGCTCACGCACCACTGCAGGCGGCGTGCGGTCTTGACGTGGTGGTGGAGGGAGCGCTGGGGCACCTTCTTGCGGCCGCTGGACCTCCCGGCAGCTTTCTTCTTCGTGCACGCCCAGCGTGGAGGATCACGCCATTGGGCCACGCGTCTTGGACTGAGGGTGACGTCATGACAAGGAGGTGGCGGAGGCGCTCCATGTGCTACGTCGCCGGCAGCAGGCGATGGACGAGGCAGCGAGAGGGACGGTGCAGGCGAGCCCCTAGCCGCGTTGACTAGCTCGGTGATGCAGTCCAGCCAATCCTCGTAGAGGTCGTCGACTGGGCCGTAGCATAGGAGCTCACGCGCCATGAGCCATGCAGCCTGCGCGTTCTCCGGGCCATGACGAGCGTGGGACGACAAGCCGGCTGGGGTCAGCGATGAGGTGGCGGTGCGTCCGTCCTGCCGCACGGAGGGACACTGCGACGAAGCTTGCTGCTCGTGCCCCGCCGGGCCGGTGATGGTGTTGGCAGTTGGTGATGGAGAACAACGGGGAGGCCCGCCGATGGACGCTGTCTGGGCGACGCGCGCGGCGAGAGCAGCTTGATGCTCAGCACGGGCTCGGCGTGCATCTTCCATGCAGACGGGGGAGCGGCCGCGAGTCGATCGATGGAAGAGAAGCTTCGACGCACCCCTACCTAGCGTGCCAAATGTCGGATTCAGGGCTCCGCAGACCCTTGAGAGGTTTGAACACTGCGGTGCGTACGAAGAACTCCTTCTGCCTGACCTGCCAGCCCAACGATCCCACAACCTAGCATGAAGAACCCAAGGGAAAAGAGACTCGACAGTTTATCTTGGTTTGGGCCACCTTGTAGTGTAATACCCTACTCCAGCTTTGTGGTGGATTGCCTCTCGGGGCTGAGGATGAACTAGTACAATGGATGAACAGCCTCAGGAGGTGAGGTGTTCTTGAGCTCGATGAGCTGGTGGGTGTGAGGATGGTCTCAATGATCTGATCCCTCTCTCTCTCTAGATCGACTGAATCCTTGCTATGGTGGTGGCTAAGTCCTATTTATAGTGGCCTTGGTCCTCTTCCCAAATGTAGGCGGGGAGGGATCCCACAATAGCCAATTTCGAAGGAAGACAACTAGTATAAGTTATCCTGACAAAAGTAGTCTTCGCCTGCAAAGGCTCTAGTGGTGACGTTGTCATGGGCTCCGTGATGACCTCCGCCCCGTCGTCCTGGCGGTCTTGGTCTTGTTGCACCAATATGGAAACATTTGCCTGATTCCTCAAGACTCCGCGCCTACGCTTGCTCCCTTGGCACCAAAGGGGACACTGGTACGCTATGCCCGCTGGCGCCCGCCTAGCCTTGGTCGTCATGGCTGACATCATATGAACCTCGCGAGGTGCACCTTGCCTTGATATCTCCGCTCCTCGGGAGCCAGCCTAATGAGCCCCCCCAGGAAGGCCTTGGTTCCGTCTACCTCGCAAGACTTGGCCCCTCGCGAGGGTCTTGTGTTGTCGCTGCTGAAATCCGGCCGTACCAGGCCACTCATGGAGCCACGTCGTGGGCTGCAGGCAGGCAAGTCTGGGTACCCCCATTCCCAGGACGCAGACAGAGGGGGTAGCTACCCACGAAGCCCCTTTGACCCTAATTCCAATGCATAAAATCCTATTTTCCAGAAGAAAAAAATAGGAGAGGAAGTTTTATCATGTTTTATGATACGGAGCCACCGCCACCTCCTGTTCTTCATCGAGAGGCCGGATCTGGAGCCCGTTCGAGGCTCCAGAGAGGGGGGTCTTTGGTCTTCGTCATCACCAACCATCCTCCATCACCAATTTCATGATGCTCACCACCGGGAGTGAGTAATTCCTTTGTAGGCTCACTGGTCGGTGAGGAGTTGGATGAGATTCATCATGTAATCGAGTTAGTTTTGTTAGGGCTTGATCCATGCTATCCAATATGTTCTAAGATTGATGTTGCTATGACTTAGCTATGCCTAATGATTGTCACTAGGGCCCGAGTGCCATGATTTCAAATCTGAACCGTTTATGTTTTCACCATCATATCTATGTTCTTGATCCGATCTTTGCAAGTCATATGCACCTTTTATGTGTTATGATCCGTAAACCCCAAGGTGACAACAATTGGGATACTTTCTGGTGATGATCGTAGTTTGAGTAGTTCATGTATTCACTATTTGTTAATGCTTTGTTCCGGTTCTCTATTAAAAGGAGGCCTTAATATCCCTTAGTTTCCTTATGGAGCCCGCTGCCACGGGAGGGTAGGACAAAAGATGTCATGCAAGTTCTTTTCCATAAGCACATATGACTATTTACGGAATACATGCCTACATTATATTTATGAACTGGAGCTAGTTCTGTGTTGCCCTAGGTTATGATGCATATCATCCAAACGAAATCACCAATCCAATGCCTATGAGCTTTTCATATATTGTTCTTGCTAAAATTACTATTTCTATTGCTACCGTTACAACTGCTACAAAACTGTTGTTGTTGTTGTTGTCGTTACCACTGCTATCGTTACTACTACTATCAAACTATCATATTACTATGCTACTGATCACCTTGCTGCAGATATTTAATCTCCAGCTGTGGTTGAATTGACAACTCAACTGCAAATATTCTTTGGCTCCCCTTGTGTCGAATCTATAAATCTGGGTTTAATACTCTACCCTTGAAAACTATTACGATCCCCTATACTTGTGGGTTATCACGACTATAAATAGCCACCCTACTCCAATGTTGATCGTTGGCTACTCTACTTCAGATTATGAGAAGATTGGTTGAGCACCCCTCTTGAGAAATTTGAGTTTAAGATCCACTAAGAGAAAATCAAGAGCCAAAACTTAGATAGTGGTTGAGCATCACGGTAGATCTGAGTTAGAGTTCCTGTACCTATTACTCTAGAGAGCTACACACACTCCAGATGGATAGGTGTCAACTTGAGTGTTGAAGAGTAATTGTCTTCACAAAGCAAAGTCTTCAGCAACCAAGACTAATTGTGGTTCATGAAGAAGTATGTCGAAGGTTTGGAGATCGCCGACAAGGATCTACCTCGAGTGAATTCAACCAAAGTCTGATCAGCTTCCAGTTGAAGGAGAATAGCACTACAAAAAAAATACACTTCCGTGATGATACGTGTTTCTCATAGTAGGTCACCTTTTCTTTCATGTATGTACATCCATGACGATTTTATGACAGAATCAAGATAGTCATACATGCGCTGTCGTAGAAGTGTTCCATGACAATACCAAAATTATCATCCCGGAAGTGTTCACTTCCATGACGATAAATGATGCATCATGTAAGTGCTTTCCTCAAGGGTAACCGACATGTGGCATCTACCATAACGGGTCGCCGTTAAGCTATCGGGTCCGGTATTGGATCCGATAACCCATTAATAGCCCGGACCAATGGGGATTTTCCACGTGTAAAATTCTCATTGGCCAGAGGAAACACGTGTCAGCTCGTCATTGGGTCATATAGGCCCCTATGATATGTTGACACGTGCGACGGCCCACTACTGGCCCATTTAGCTTACAAAGGCTGACCTGTTTGACTTGGTCAAAAGTTAGCAGGCCGTCCCATGAAAAGCCTGTTTAACGGACTGTTCGCAAATAGCCCATTTTACGGCCCGGTAACAAACGGCCCGTTAGGGCCTTCCTGAAATCGGCCCAACAACGTCATGTGGGATGTCGAATATAACACCAGCCCATTTCACTTTCGGCCCATGTATGGCCCACAATGTCTTTCGGCCCACATGAGGCCTTTCGTAACTTTAGGCCCTTTAGTGGCTCACGGTGACTCTAGCCCATAAAGAACAGTAAATTTCTTTGTACCCATTAACGACTCATGATTCACATGGGCTGTTTCTAGCCCGTATTAGCTTTCGGCCTACTGATGGCCCATACGTTCTTAGGCTCCTCTCCGGCCCTTGATTACTTCTGGCCCATTACTGGCATGTTCCCCTAATGGGCCAAATTCGGCCCGTGGCAAGAATCGGCCCGTTTGTGGCATGTTAACCCATTGCGCCGTTTCCAGCCTGTCCTATATTCTGTCCCATTAACGACCTGTTATGCCTGTGAAAGAATTAAGCCTTTGCTGTCCTCTGACATGTTAACAGCGCGTTACCGTGCTGGGCTGATACCAATTACACCTGTTTACGGCCCATGTGGACCCATTTATCCGACGGCCCAAGGCCCACGGATTCTACGGGCCGTTGGAGGCCCATTTATCCGACGGCCCGTAGGAGGCTCATGAATCCTACAGCTATAGTAGGGTCAAGGTTACCACGGTCCGTATATGGCCCATGGTTGTTGCGGCCACTAGCAAACCAGGGAAAAAGAATACTAGGAAATAAATAAGCCTGAAACTAACGCTAGGATATTAAGGCAATTGCACAGATTACATCCACTGGGCATCAAAGATCGCCACCAGTGCAAATATAGGGAACACCCTACACTATACAAAAATGGCTTGATGTTTTCTTCAGCCGGCGGCTGCACGTTAAGAACAAATTTTGTATCGCAACAAAACAAATTACAACCATAAAACAAAAGGAAGGTTTGCATAAAAGTTAATAGTCTGGCCGATAAATGCACCACCAGAAGTTTAGAAGCTCAGTTCATTTGACCTGACTTTTATGTTTTGATGCTGTATTGTCTGATGGAGCACCCTTCGCCTTCATTTATCCTAGGCTCCTGAACAACATAGCAAATGTCTGATAGTGTGGTTTCAAAACCATGCATATCTTGACGACATCGAACAATGTATGTCATTGTTTCACCAAGGGTCTCTGTTAGGGAATGGACTTGTGTCTGGAGTGCAGATATAACATTGTTTTGAGCTTGCATATCTTGATCATGAGGCAGTTTGGACGAGATTGCCTTAACAACCAACCCAGTATTACGCAGGAACGTGCTTTTGGCACTGTTAGTGGACAGGTACTGACACACTGTAGCAAGAGGTGACATTGCGGTTATAGTTGCCTCGTCACCTTCAAAAGGTGGCAGTTCCACCATTTTTTCCATAGCTTGCTGAAAAGTTGAGTTTTTATCTTAGTAGTACCAGAACAGAAGATATTAAGGAGGAAGCAAGACCAAACAAAATAGCTTTGGTCTACAGAACTTATTCTGGTGAACCCATGTAAAATATTAGTTGTATTTTACTGCAAAGTACATAATAAAACCAGGTTCCAAACATATGAACATGTACCATGGCTAATGTATTGTCTATTTCTTCACATTGTATTAACAGCTAAGGATAAATAGACAAAGTTTATAATACGATAAGCATAGTATGACATCATTCATATCACAAAACAACTGAGAACAGACAAACAGGTAATTATAACGTTGTGTGGGCAAGTCCAGCACGAAACTAGATTATAGATCAAGATCAAAGGAACATCACTCCTCTCTTTTAAACCTTGTAAGGTGCAATGATACTCTAAGACAATTGTGTATAAAATTGAAAAGAGTAATAGACATTGGATGCAAACCATGCAGTTCAATGCACAAGTCAGAGTAAGTAGTAGTTAAAAGGCATGAGGATTAAGGACTTACAACAGCGGATTTGACTGGTGTAGTCATGCCCTTCGTCTTGCTGGTGTGACGGTCCTTGAAGATTTCCACAGCATTTGGTTCAAGTACTTTTTGGTCCTTGTGGGCTTTCCTCTGCATTTGGAACAAGTCAATATAGATCTAATAATATGGTACAGCAAAAAGAGTGAAACAACAGCTAATTACAAGAGCCTCGCAGTGTGCAATATAGCTACGAGATCCTGTCGTCTGTTGGAATTTCACTTTCGTATGGTTGGCCTTTTTCATTCAATAGTTCACCTACAAGAAGATAGATTTGTGAGGCACATGCGTAAATATGACTTCAACATGTGATCTGATCACATATATATAATGTACCTGATACTTTGGATCAGACCAGTGTTTAATGAGGCCTCTCTAGTATTCATCTGATATATTTTCCACTGGAGATGTTTGGGCAAGTTCACTGTTAGCCTTGCCTTCAAAGTGAGTTTTCCTTAAGTTATACCGATACTGTCGCAGAGCAGACTTGAAAACATGGATGCAAGCTTATCTGGTTGCATCATCTTGGCTATCCAACTTGAACCTCATCTACTAAAAATTATGGGAGTCTCATTATCAACCACCTAGAAGGTATGGGACAGAGTAAGACGATATAATTAGTTTCCATACATAACCATACTTATAGATAAATGGTCGAGGAAGGTGTTGAACTCGGTTTCGTCTTTGTCATTCCTGTACTGAATCCATGTTGGGAGGATACGTACATGACAACTAACTGCAACCGTTGCCTCTGATACTAACTTGGCTGACTCTGTAGCATCACATGGCATTTTTATACCTGCCTCAGAACGGATCTCCATTCTTCCTCCTCTAGATTTAGTTAACCTATTGAGCATTATCCCTAATGTTTGTTTCCTCTTGCGCCTAGGTGCTAGTCCAACAACAAACACAGGAAGTGTTAGTGTACATCAAACTGTGAGACTACATATAAAGAAGCATGCAACTATAACTTGACTCTAGCAACTACCTTCTTGCTGTTGAAGCTCACAAAGTTCATCTGATCTTGCCAACTCGTCTTGTGTCAAGAGTGCTTCGGAAGTAGTGTCAGGTGGCAAGGGAGCTTGGGAACATGCTGCTAGCTGAGTTGACAAACGAGTAACTCATGCAGCTGGTGGTACTGTGGAAGGTTTCGCAACAACTAGGGTTGTCTCTGCTTGTTTGGTGGCAGCTATTTGTTTCTGTTTGGCTTGTTCTGCAGTTCGTGTAGCACGGGATACCCTGTTTGTACAATTTTCCGCTAGACTTTGACCTTCTATTGCACCATCAGTACCAACAGAATCTGCAGGATTCTTCCGCTTCACTTTCCGTGTGTCCTTAGTACTAACACCATCCCCTGTCATTCTGTGTTCCTTCCTATTTCTCTGTGCCATGTTAAGTCAATCCGACAAGAAAAAGGAAAAAACAATTTAGTTCTTCAGAACAAATTGATGCGTGATACAGACGAACTAAACTTTGATGTTAGACAACCACATGATAGGAGGATGTAATATGTACGAAAAACAGGACGGCATGAGATAACCAGAACTATGATGTGTAAACTAAGCAAAAGACATTTCACTAAATTAGAAGCAATGCAATGGAAGGTAGACACCATATGAAAGATGCTACAAATATCGCTCTGCCAAGTTAACAGTGTCTCGTCATAACTGGCTTTTAAACAAATGTGAAGCAGTACAAGAAATAAATCATATGCAAGATGCAAACAACATCACACTACCAATTTAAAGGTCTCTCGTCATTAGTGCCATTGCATATTCACAGCTTATGATGTGTAAACTAAGGAGAAGGAATTTCAACAAATTAGAAGCAAAGAAAGCTAGACACCATATGAAAGATGCAACGAATATCACTCTACCAAGTTAAAATTGTCTCGTCATAAGTGCCATTTCAGCAAATTAGAAGTAGTACAAGCTAGAAAACAATGCGAGATGTAACCTATATCACACTCCCAAGTCAAACATGTCTTATAATAAGTGATTGTTGCAGGTTACACAACAGTAGTACTTTGATGTAAGAACATGGTGTGATAGACAGATATTGTATGTTCTAGAAACAGGAAGACGTGTCTTATTCACAAGTATAATGTGTAAAGTAAGCAGATGGAATTCAACAAAATTAGAAGCAATACAAGCTAGACATCATACATAACATGCAACCACATATAACAGTGCCAAATTAGAGGGAGCACCTGTGGTGGTGCACTAGGGGAGACGTGATCATCATCAACACATCTACGTTGAGTGTCTATGCATGTGTTGTCTTGCAAATCATCTTGGGGGGTTGGAGGAGTAGAATCTGTAGAGGCCCTCTGTTTGGAAGGAGCACCTTTATCATCTGCCTTGCTAAATTCCTTCCACTTTATTGATTTTGAATTTTCAAGTAAAACTAACAAGAAAAAGCAATAAAATTCACTCTTTAGAACTCATTCGTGCATGATACTGACAATCACTACTTTGATGTAAGGCAAACACATGATACCAGGATGGAACATGTATGAAAAATAGGACGGCATGGCATATTCACAACTATTTGTGTAAACTAAGAAGAATCCATTTCAACAAATAAGAAGCAATGCAAGCTAGACACTGTATGCAACATGCAAGACAATATCACACTGCCAAGCTAGAGAAAGCACCTGGGATGCCGCTTTCGCCGAAAGACCGCCATCAGTCCCTGCCTTATTTTTTTCCTTCCCGCTTCATAGTTTTATTGCCTTGTCAATTCAAACCCACAAAAAATGAATAAAAATCTTCTTTTCAGAACTCATTGATGCAGGATGCTGACGAGCACTACTGTAATGTAAGGCGACCACATGATAGGATGATTGAATGTGTAACAAAAAAGGACAGCATTGCATATTCACAGCTATGATGTGTAAACTAAGGAGAAGGCATTGCAACAAATTATAAGCAATGAAAGCTAGAGACCATAGAAAGATGCGATGAATATCACTCTACCAAGTTAAAACGGTCACGTCATAAGTGCCATTTCAACAAATTAGAAGTAGTACAAGCTATAAAAGAATGTGAGATGTAACCTATATCACACTCCCAAGTCAAACGTGTCTTATGATAAGTGATTATTGCAGGTTACACAACAGTGGTACTTTGATGTAAGAACATGGTGTGATAGACAGATATTGTATGTTCTAGAAACAGGAACACATGTCTTATTCACAAGTATAATGTGTAAAGTAAGCAGATGGAATTCAATAAAATTAGAACCAATACAAGCTAGACATCATACATAACATGCAAACATATAACAGTGCCAAGTTATAGGAAGCACCTATGATGGTGCACTAGGGGAGACGTGCTCATCATCAACACAGCTGCGTTGAGTGTCTATGCATGTGTTGTCTTACAAATCATCTTTGGGGGTTGGAGGAGTAGAATCTGTAGAGGCCCTCCATTTGGAAGGAGCACCTTTATCCGTTGCCTTGCTAACTTCCTTCCGCTTTATTGATTTTGAATTGTCAAGTAAAACCGACAAGAAAAAGCAATAAAATTCACTTTTCAGAACTCATTCGTGCATGATACTGACAATCACTACTTTGATGTAAGGCAAACACATGATACCAGGATGGAATATGTACGAAAAACAGGACGGCATGACATATTCACAACTGTTTGTGTAAACTAAGTAGAAGCCATTTCAACAAATAAGAAGCAATGAAAGATGCAACCAATATGACTCTGCCAAGTTAAAAGTGTCCCAACATAAATGGCATTTCAACAAATTAGATGTAGCGCATGCTATAAATCATATGAAAGATGCAACTAATATCGCACTGCATATACTAAAAGTGTCTCATCATATTGATTGATGCGGGATACAAAAAACAATAGTTTTATGTAAGGACAGATGTACTATGTACTAAAAACAGGAAGGCATGTCACACTAATGGGTATAATGTATAAACTAAGGAGAATAGCACATGCAATTTAACCAGATTGGAAGAATTACAATCTAGACACCATATGCAACATGCAACCACATATCACACTGCCAAGTTAGAGCAAGCACCTGTGATGCTCGTGTAGGGGAAATGCGATAATCAACTACAGAGCTACGCTCACTATCTTCATCTAGCCTTGTTGTTTCTTGAGAATCATGTGGGGAGGCTGATGCTGCATTCTTTAAATGAGGATCTTTACTCATAGTAGTCCACTGGCCTGACTGCCTCATCATAAGTGATTGATGAGGGATACACAAGAACATTTGTTTGATATAAGAACAAGGTTAATAGATAGATGTACTAGTATGTACCAAAAACAGGAAGGCATGTCATATCCAAAGGTATAATGTGTAAGCTAAGCAGATGCAATTTAACCAAATTGGATGCAATACAAGCTAGACATCTGGCTGGAGAGCTGAGCATGATCATCTAGGACCTGGGAGCCTGGTGGTAGGCGGGCTGCTTTGCCACCATCGTGGCTTTTTAGTTGGCTTCCAGGTGACGCCTGTCTGTGCAACCACATATGACACCGCGAAGTTAAAGCAGACACCTGGGATGGTGGTTCATTGCGAGCGAGATCATCAACTCTAGAGCTATGTTTACTGTCTCCATCTGCTGACACTACAGCCTTTAAAGTGCTGAAATGTGTCTGGCCTAGCCGTGTACGAAGCTGGAGCGACTTCTCTCTTTTCTTTTCTGCTTCTTTCAAGGCAGAGTCTGAAATACCCTTGCATAAAAACACAATAGTGAGAGTATGGGTGAAGTGTGTGCAAAACTAGTGCACTGTAAAAGTAGCAGATAGCAGGTGGCTGAAAAATAAATGACAGGAGACATATGATAGCTCTACAATATTGCATGGCAAACAAAATTAGATTATAGTCCGTATGAATTTGTAATATATGAGCACGGGGATGGCTGGGAAATGCAGGTACTCCTCCAGCACACCACCACATGTGGTCCTATCAAAATAACAGTCGACTGAAAATAAATAGGTCAGTCGATTTTTTATGAACCGCCTGATCTGTAAGGAACGGGCAGATGGCCTTCGTCTACCTCCCGCCAGTCACTGTTGGCGATCTTTCTCGAACCGCCAGCGACCACCGGCCTAGACCCCTACCTCTGCCGCCCCACCCTCCCCTCGACCTCACACCATCATCGTGCTTGGCAGCGCCCCCCGACCATCCCTTTAATCTCGGCCGACCTCCAGATCGGGCGCCAGCAGCTCTAGGCCCCACACACCCTAAGATAAACACCAAGGCGCTGCTTCACTGGCGTAATAGGCAGACTAGCGCATGTTACGCCAAGGAATTCTTCCTTTAATTGGGAATCAACTGACCAGGAATTGAAATCCAGGGGGTGATGGACCTCTAGCTAAGGTGAAATAGTATATGAGGAGAAACCTTGTGCATCGCGAGCTACTAGGAACATCTAGTATTAAGAAGAAGCGGTCAACTAGTGTCTTCTGTCAGATGAATACCGTGCAAGCATACATGTCAGATTTGCACGAATAAGGGAAGAGGAGTACCATTTCCGGTTGCCAGTGTTGTGTCCTCCATATGTTGCAGCGATTTTCTTCTTTTTGCCGGGGGAACCGATGTTTTGGAGGAGGGTGCAGCTTGGACAAACCCATGGACAAATTGTTGACAGTGTTGTCGTGGCCATATGTCGGCGAAGGGGAAGCAGACCCGAGGCGGCGAAGGACAGCATAGCAGGAACATCTCCTGTGCGGTGGACGGTGGCGAAGTTGGAGCGGAAGCGGTGAGGCACAGGACGGCGTGGTTGAACTGGCTCGGGTACGGACAGGTTGGCCTCGGCTTCAACTACTAGCCATGTAGGGCATTGCGGTTGAGGTTGTGGTGGACGACGATGATGGGGTATCGGCTCCGGCGTGATGGAGGAGGGCGGCGGTTGATGGTTGGGATGGGTGTCGGTGTCAAAACCGGCAGATCTCAGGTAGGGGGTCCCGAACTGTGCATCTAAGGTTGATGGTAACAGGAGATATGGGACACAATGTTTACCCAGATTCGGGCCCTCTCTATGGAGGTAATACCCTACTTCCTGCTTGATTGATCTTGATGAATATGAGTGTTACAAGAATTGATCTACCATGAGATCGTAATGGCTAAACCCTAAAAGTCTAGCCTGTCTGACTATGATTATGCGGATGTGTCTATGGACCTAACCTCTGGTTTATATAGACACAAGAGGGATCTAGGGTTACATAATATAAGGTCGGTTACAGATAAAGGAATCTTCATATTTGATCGCCAAGCTTGCCTTCCACGTCAAGGAGAGTCCCATCCAGACACGGGAGAGAGTCTTCGGTCTTGTATCTTCACAACCCATTAGTCTGGCCCATGCCAACAGGCCGGACACCCGAGGACCCCTTAGTCCAGGACTCCCTCAGTAGCCCATGAACCAGGCTTTCAATGACGAGGTGTCCGGCGCGCAGATTGTCTTCGACATTGCAAGGCGGGTTCCCCTTTCCAAATACTCCAAGATAGTCTTCGGATGAAACAAAACGTGTCCATATCTACAACACAAGTACCACACACACACAGCCGTAGAGAGTATAATATTTCATGAGTCCAACCTGCTGACAAATTTTGTAACATGACATCATGTTTGCCCAGTCATTATTTTGAACTGTTTCCTGTCCGCTGTTCCACATTTCGAGGCATGGTTTTTATTAGCACATCCTGTCGAAGTAGAGATCGTGTCCCCTTATTGCGGGATCCTCATTAATACGAGCATGGGTAACCCAACCTTTCTACTGGAAAGATTCCTTAGGAATAGGCAGGTTTTCAGGCTTAGGAGGAGGCATTCAATACCCGTTGCATTTATAAAGGAACCAAGGGTCGTCTTTTTACGCCAAACCTCTCCTCAGCCTTTCCAACCTCGAGTTCTAGCACCCAAGTTTCGATTTCATTGTTTCAAGATTCCCCATCATGTCCGGACCCAGCCCTCAAGGCCGATGGGTGGCTTCCTCCGTCACATAGGAGGATATTGCAAAGCTTCGGGCGGCCAGATACCTGACCACGGAGATCCCCCACAGGCTTCCTACTCAAGGATAGGTTATTCCGACCCCCAGATCTAGCGAGAGGAACGTATTCATCTCTCACTCCCTCCGAGGGCTAGGGTTCGCAATCCACCCCTTCGTCCGGGGGCTAATGTTTTATTACAGACTAGATTTTCACAATCTAGCTCCGGATTCTTTCCTTCATGTCTCGGCGTTTATTATCATGTGTGAGTGTAAGGATCGAGAAGAGGTGTCTAGAGGGAGGGTGAATAGACTTTAACTAAGAAAAGTTGCAGTTTTTAACTTCTTTAGGTTTAAGTAGAGTTTTAGCACAAGTTTAATACAAATCAAGCAAGCATGACAACAGTATATGAGCAGCAGAAAGTAAAGCATGCAAGTTGCAAGAATGTAAAGGAATGGTATTGGAGTGTGCAAACGAAATTGGAGACACGGAGATTTCGGCGTGGTTCTGATAGGTGGTGCTATCGTACATCCACGTTGATGGAGACTTAAAACCATGAAGGGTAACGGTTGCACAAGTCCATGGAGGGCTCCACCCACGGTGGGTCTGTCGGCATTCTGGGAACGGGGGTCCCCAGACTTGCCTACCAGCGGCCTGCGGCGTGGCTCAAAGGGGGCCCAGCACGGCCCGTCTTCATCAACGCAAACCCAAGACCCTCGCGAGGGGCCAAGCCTCGCGGGGCAGATGACACGGAGCTTCCTCAGGCATGGCCACATCAGGCTTGCTCGCGAGGAGGCGGAGAGATCAAGGCGGGGTACCTCACGAGGTGCCCGTGACGCAAGCCATGACAACCAAGGGCGCCAGGCGGGCGCCAGCCCGCGCAGTGTCCTCCTTTCCTCTTTGGTGCAAAGGGAGCAAGCACAGGCGAGAGCATCAAGCAAAGGCACCCGTTTCGGTGCAATGAGACCAAGACCAGTCCAACGGCAGGAAGGAAGTCATTATGGAGCCCAAGCCAGCGTCACCACCAGAGCCTTTGGCAGGCGAGGACCAACTTTAGTCAGGATAAGTGTACCAGATGTTCCCCTTCAAAATGGCCAATTGTTGGCGCCCTTCCCACTCAATATTCGGGAAGAGGCCCAGGGCCTTTGCCTATAAATAGGACTAGCCACCCACAGGGTGAAGGGATCGAAGGTCGGAAATCAGAGAGAGAATCGAGAAGAGAGAGAGAAGGGTGACTGAACTCCTCCTAGCAGTTCATCCTCCCAACCAAGAGCAGACCCTCGCGAGGTTGTTCTTCCTTGTATTGCTCATCATCATCAGCCCAAGAGGCAATCCACCACACCACACACTGGAGTAGGGTGTTACACCACAACGGTGGCCCGAACTAGTATAAACCCTGTGTCTCTTGTGCTTTTCTTTCCCTAGCTTAGATCTCAGCGAGGCGGAGGGGTGCAGGTAGGTAGAAGGCGAAATCTCCGCGCGCACCCCAGTGTTCGAACCTCAAGGGTCTGCCGGAACCCGAAATCCGACATTTGGCGCGCCAGGTAGGGGTGCGCCGGAATCCACCTTCTACCACTTCGTGCCCCGCCGTGTCGTCATCACCATGCCCACCGACTAGGCGTGCAACCCAGATCCATGGGCGGCGTGGCCCGCCCGTGCAGAGCCGCTCACCTCGGGCGACCCCGTGCCCCAGGTAGCTCGCAGTCCGCAGGGCACTGCAGGCCGCGGGCGACGCGGACAGGCTTCGACAGCTCTCACACCGCGGCAAGAGCGGTCGGCAGCAAGGGCCTCCAATCACGCCACGACCACGACACCGTACACCCGCCGGGAACAGGCGAACTCGAGGGCCGTGCTCACGGTGGCCCGAGAGCTGCTGCAGTGCAGGCTGCTGGAGGGCGGCCGCGACGTGCTGCTAGAGCGGGTGGCAGAGCTCCTGGGCTTCGCCGCCTCGGGGGCTCACCCCTTGTGCACCCAGCTCCCATCTCAAGCCCAGGGCGGCCCGCGCAGGTGCTCCGCGCGCGCCCGCGGGCTCCAAGGCTACTCCAACGCCAGCGAAGCTGTCGGCACCGGACCGGCGGCGGCGCTACCCCCGCTCCCGGTCCGCGAAGAAGAAGGACTCGACGCGACCCACGGCCCCAGTGGGCAGCCGCGCTACCACCCCACGGTGGGCGCGTCAAGCAGAGCTGCGTGGCACGCGGAGCACTACGGCATGGCCTTCGGGATGACGGCGCCAGAAGAATACGTGCCCCTCATGATGGACCAAGGACACCCTCACCAGGGCGAACAAGGCTCGCTCCTCAGCCCAAGCTGGGGGGACGAGGCACCATAAGCTGAGCCCTTCCAGGAGCCCCGGGACGGTCCCACTAGCCACGCTGGAGGCAACGATTATCGGGTACTGCAAATTCCTCAGGAGCAAGCATACGCTAATCATGGATCGCAAGAGGTGCAGGTCGCCACAGCAAGCAGCAGCTCCGCTCCCACAGTCTCCTACCCCTCGGGAGGAGGGCGCAAGGGGCTGTAGGAGAGGGGCCGAGATCCGACATCACCACTGCGGCGTTCAGAGCAAGGTGTTCTCAGGAGGTAGGCCCTCTGCTGGGGAGGTGCCTCAGGGCCTGCCCCTGGCGGAGGACCCATGGTCGTCGGGGGAACCGCTGGTGACCACTCTACCCCATCGGTGGCGTCCTGGTTTCCGGTCGTCGTTGATGGCACTAGAGTGTGGCGCAAGGCGGGGCCCTCGTTTGGCGATATGAAGCAAGGCCGGTTCCTGTGAAGAAGGCCCAGTGCCTGTGAAGCTCGCCGCCCCGTGACACTCTCACGTAATAATGAGTGGGGTTGTACACGCCCCGGAGTCTCAGGGGTGCCGGCCTCAGGCCCTGGGGCTCCCTCCCACGCCCAGTGGCAGCACTTAGCTCCGCGCTGGTGAGAAGATGTCCAAGACTAGATTAGGTGCCGGACGCGGCCTTTTGTCTGCTTTCGTTGCTTTTCCCTTTGGTTGTCGCTTTCCCCCGCTGGATTTAAGTTGGATTCGAATTTGAGATTTGCGTGTGTTCGGGGAAGGGGTGCTTAGTCTCGTTCGAGCAATTTCTCGCGTTCTGGTTACCACTTCGCCTCAGCTGCCTCCCCTCGTGAGCCCCTCGCGAGCTGGGTCAGGCCTAGCTTGCGCGTAGCCCAGACTGCCGCCGCCGTGTCCTCTCAGGAGGGTTTTTTACTGCAGATCCTACGGATTCGACCAGGGAGCACTCGGGACACCACAGCCTCCCACAGGCTACCTCACGGCCCGCACGGGACAAAGGTAAACTAGCCAACCAGCGCGTCACTTAAGCCAACCACTTGGCGCGGGCGCATGGGCAATGTAACGTCTACTAATACGATGAACACAAGTTTTACATGAGGGGCTCCCCCTCCAAAATGCTCGCACAGCCATCAGGCCAAAACCTGAGTTCTATTCATGCAAGGTAAGGGAACAGGAACGATGCATGATCAGTCGGACAAATCCCCCAATGCGTCCTCAGGAGCACCACCCGAACCGATGCTGGCGTCACTGAACTCGCCATCACTGTCTGCGTCGCCGCCAGCGGCGTCAGGGCCGTTCACCACACCGCCCTCGTCAGTAGCCATAATCACGTCGTCATTGTCTGAAGCAAAGGCCCTGAAATGAGCATCCACATTGTCTTCCACCCAGTGTGCCTGGTCGTCTCGGATGGCTGGGGGGACTGGGGCGATGGCGGCGTCGAAGTCGAAGTGGGGATCTATGTTCCGGAGATGGCTGAAGACGTGAGAAAAGGCGTGCCCGAGCAGGGCGCGGCTCCTCTCCTCCACCAACCTGTCGGCCCTGACGGACCGTGCCTCCAGTTGCGTCACCACGTCGGTGAAGAACTGAAGGTTGCCAACGTAGTTGACTGCATGCGGCTCGCCAACAGCCGCCTTGCAGAGGTTGCCCAAGGCTGTGTTGGCTCTCTCCCGGAGCGTGGTGAGCATGGGGCCATGCTCATGCTCCAGGATCTGCCGCTGACGTATCTCGTCCGCATTCTGGCGCGCGACGACCTCGGCCTCCTCCACCCGCTAGCGAAGAAGGAGCACCTCGGCTTGGGAGGTGGTTGACTCCCCTTGCGCTACCTCAAGGGCGGCCCGAAAAGCATCGGCCCGCCGCGTCGCTTCCTCCAGCTTGGCCCTCAAGGCAGCAGTCCTACCTTCAGCCTCGGCCCGGATCAACTCCAGCCTCTCCTCGAACTTGTGCTTGAGGCTCAAGCGCGCCATTGCCACCCGACGTCCGACCTCCTCCAGGACACAGGCTTCCCATGCAGCGACATCATCCTCCGCCTGCATCACCAAGCGCTCCCTCGTCTCCAGGCGCTCGTACTCGCGGGTACATTCGGCGGCTTCCAGCGTCAGCGCCTCCTCGCGCTTCTGGAGCTCTGCTGGGTCGCCAGAGGCCACCTTCATCGACGCGAGGGCTGCCTTGCGCAGCTCCACTTGCTCCTCTAGTGAGTGGCACCAGGCCAGGAGCTCCCGAGCCCGCTCCTCCGCCACCTCTCGCCACCGGTCGGCTTCCCGGGCCTCCTCAGCGGCCCGAGATCGGGCCTCCCGAGAGGCCACCAGGGACGCCTTGGCCTCTGCGTTGTCAAGATCGCGCTGACGGCGCTCAAGGGCGATGGCGCCCTCCAGCTCGCACCTCTCTGCAGCCAGGCGCAGGCCCTCGGCCTCAAGGCGCGCTTCTTCATCAGCAAGCTCCTCACCAAGCAGGCTCACCGTGTTAGCCGCCCTTCGAAGGAATCCTTGGCGAAGAGCGTGACGCTCCCAGGCGCGCTCGAGCACGTCTTCCACACCATCATCTGCCCCGAGCAAGCGCCGGGGGCCACGAATCAGCACTCCCCCTCTGGGCAGGGGGCTGGGGGCTGGCACCCTCGCGACGGCCGGGCACGTCGCGCCAGAAGCCCGGCCTGGAGCCAGCCCGTCCCTAGATGAAGAGCGCAGGGAGCGCCTCAGCCAATCGCAGTCCATGATCAGGCGAGAAGCCCACGGCAGGCTGGCTATGCCACGAGAGGGCCCACGAAGGAGGATCGCGAGGTGCGCAGGGCCACGATGCGCCTCGGGACGGTTCGCCTCTCCGATCGCCCTCACCACAAGGGCTCTGCTGCTCGGAGCGCTTGAGGACGGTGGAGGGGGCGGAGCCAAGGGGGACGACACCTCAGCCGTCCCCGCAAGCTCGGCTGGAAGGGGCCTGCAGAGCAAGGATCAGTAAAAGCAACAGAAGGATCGGGAGCTAGGAAAGGAGAAGGCTTACTCATCAGTGGCGAAGTACTTCCTATGCTTCAGCAGGCGACAAGGGTAATCGTCGCCCAAGGCCTTCCTTCTCTTCCGGAGGGCCTCAAAGTCCACGCGGAAGCGTCCCAAGAGTTGAGCGCAGGGATCAACCTGCGACGAAGACGGAGCGTCAAGGCGATCCGCGTCAGGGGCACCTGCCTGATGCGCGCAACCGATCGCCTCGCCAAGAGAAGCGGCTGGAGCCTCAGGGGCCTCAGTCGCAGGCGCTGAGGGCAGCTACTTGCCACCCTCAGCCTCAGCGGCACGTGCCCCAAGAGCTGCTCCCTCATGAGCATCGCCCGGCGCTGTCACCCCGCCGGGAGCCCCCTCGGCCTCTGGCGCCTCATGCCTCCCTGCTCCACCACTTGAGGAAGAGCCGCCTTGGCCGACTGGAAGGGCAGTCACCATCACTGGGTTCTCGCGAGGCCCCTAGAGGCTGGCGGGGCGCGGCCCCCACTCATCAAAGATAGGCATCTGGTTCACAAAATCGCCCTTGTTCTGGCAGAGGTACAGCAAGGCCCCTCCCTGCTGGATGCTGCCGGGGTTGGGGTCTCCAGTCAGGATCAAGAGCACTGTCCTCAGCACTTTAGGCGTCAGGTCCTCTCCCTGGAGCCTCATATGATCATCACGCCCGTTGAAGGCCCACATCCGGCGGGAGTGGCGTTGGAGAGGAGCAATGCGGCGAAGCAGGAACTCCTTCACCACCTTGGGCGCTGTCACGCCAAGCGACCTCAAGAACGCGAAGCGGTGCCTGACGAAGACGAGCCGGGGGCTCTCAAGCGTCTCCTGGCCCCAGCCTGAATTGGGGACAGCAGGCAAAGTTGGCTCCGATAGCAGGGGGCCGGGTACCCCTGCATCCACATACAGCCACCGCTCGCGGAACCCAGCCGCGGGTAGAGGGAGCCTGAAGTCAATCCCTGAGGCCGCTGTCTCGGACGCGGCAACGAAGCTCACGCACGCCCAGCATTGGGTAGGGTCGACAAGGCGCAGAGAGAAGAAGTGGCGCATCAAGGCAACCGAAGGAAGGATGCCCATCATTGCCTCGCAAACAAAGGCGAAGACCGAAAGAAGGGTGATGGATTCAGGACCCAGATGCATCATGTGGATCTGATAGTGGGAAAGCACGGCATTGAAGAAATCGGAAAAGGGGGGAACCAGACCCGCCCACAGGGCGTCGGCAAAATACGGGACCTCGGTGGCTATCCTGTCGATGGAGAAGTGGGACGCGGGCCAGGCCGTCGTCCTCCCGCATTCTTTGAAGATAGTAGCCAGAGCCAAGCTAACCTTGCCCAAGCCCTCGGCGGGGGCCACCAGCGGCGGCGAGCAAGGCGGAGGCATGGGTTTCTTCCCTCTTCCCTTCTTCGTCGGAGCCATGGCGATAGGAAGGGGGGAGGTTCGAGATTGGGTTGAAGACGGAAGCTGGAGTTCGAGCGGAGGAAGGACAGAGGGCGCTCGAGCAACAGAAAGGGGAGCAGTTGTGTACGACTACGAGTCGACCTAGCAAGGCGCAAAATAAGGGGGGCGTGGGGGAACAGTGCCGCCCACATCCAATCAACCGCCACACGGCGCCCAAGGCCGCAGGCTGTTAGGGCCCGCGGCGCTTCGCCCTTGCCCTTCCGCCTCCCTACATGGCCAAGTCCGGGCGCGCCTTGGGCCCAGGGGCTACTGTCGGCGTTCTGGGAACGGGGGTCCCCAGACTCGCCTACCAGCGGCCTGCGGCGTGGCTCAAAGGGGGCCCAGCACGGCCCGTCTTCATCGACGCAAACCCAAGACCCTCGCGAGGGGCCAAGCCTCGCGGGGCGGACGACACGGAGCTTCCTCAGGCACGGCCACATCAGGCTGGCTCGCGAGGAGGCAGAGAGATCAAGGCGGGGTACCTCACGAGGTGCCCGTGACGCAAGCCATGACGACCAAGGGCGCCAGGCGGGCGCCAGCCCGCGTAGTGTCCTCCTTTCCTCTTTGGTGCAAAGGGAGCAAGCGCAGGGGAGAGCATCAAGCAAAGGCACCCGTTTTGGTGCAACGAGACCAAGACCAGTCCAACGGCAGGAAGGAAGTCATTGTGGAGCCCAAGCCAGCGTCACCACCAGAGCCTTTGGCAGGCGAGGACCAACTTTAGTCAGGATAAGTGTACCAGATGTTCCCCTTCAAATGGCCAATTGTTGGCGCCCTTCCCGCTCAATATTTGGGAAGAGGCCCAGGGCCTTTGCCTATAAATAGGACTAGCCACCCACAGGGTGAAGGGATCGAAGGTCGGAAATCAGAGAGAGAATCGAGAAGAGAGAGAGAGAAGGGTGACTGAACTCCTCCTAGCAGTTCATCCTCCCAACCAAGAGTAGACCCTCGCTAGGCTGTTCTTCCTTGTATTGCTCATCATCATCAGCCCAAGAGGTAATCCACCACACCACACACTGGAGTAGGGTGTTACACCACAACGGTGGCCCAAACCAGTATAAACCCTGTGTCTCTTGTGCTGTTCTTTCCCTAGCTTAGATCTCAGCGAGGCGGAGGGGTGCAGGTAGGTAGAAGGCGAAATCTCCGCGTGCACCCCAGTGTTTGAACGTCAAGGGTCTGCCGGAACCCGAAATCCGACAGGGTCCACGAAGAAGCAACCTTCTCTATCCCACCATGGCCGTCGCCCACGAAGGACTTGCCTTACTCGGGTAGATCTTCACGAAGTAGGAGATCTCCTTGCCCTTACAAACTCCTTGGTTCAACTCCACAATCTTGACGGAGGCTCCCAAGTGACACCTAACCAATCTAGGAGACACCACTCTCCAAGAGGTAACAAATGGTGTGTTGATGATGAACTCCTTGCTCTTGTGCTTCAAATGATAGTCTCCCCAACACTCCACTCTCTATCACGGGATTTGGATTTGGTAGAAAGAAGATTTGAGTGGAAAGCAACTTGGGGGAGGCTAGAGATCAAGATTTATGTGGTTGGAGTGGAATATCTTGACCTCAACACAAGTGTAGGTGGTTCTCTCTCAGAAAATGAATGTTGGAAGTGTAGGCATGTTCTGATGGCTCTCTTCACGAATGAAGAGTGGGTGGAGGGGTATAAATAGCCTCCACACAAAATCTAACCGTCACCAAACTCGGTGGGACCGAACCATGAAACTCGGTGTGACCAATTTAGTTCAAAATGTGAACATTAGGATTCTCGGTGGGACCGACATGTCAACTCGGTGGGGCCGATTTCGTTAGGGTTAGGGCATAACGTAATCTCGGTGAGACCGATTACACAAACTCGGTGAGACCGATTTTGGTAATGGACTAACAGAGAGTTTGTCAGGCAAACTCGGTGGGACCGATTCTCTCTTCTCAGTTGGACTGATTACACAAACTCGGTGGGACCGATTTGGGTAATAAGCAAAACAGAGAGTTGGCCAAGCAAACTCGGTGGGACCGATTGCATGTCTCGGTGGGACTGAAATTATTGCAATGGGAAACAGAGAGTGTGCAAGCCCATCTTGGTGAGACCGAGATCCCATCGGTGAGACCGAATTGATTAGGGTTTCTGGTAGTGGCTATGTCAAGAGAACTTGGTGGCGCCAGATGGAAAGTTTTGGTGGGGCCGAGTTTGACTTTTGGATTGGGACATATGTGGATGTGAGAAAGTAGTTGAGGGTTTTGGAGCATATCACTAAGCACTTTGAGCAAGCAAGCCATTAAGCAACACCTCATCCCCTCTCAATAGTATTGGTTTTCTATGGACTCAATGTGATCTTGGATCACTAAAATGAAATGTAGAGTCCTGAGCTTTGAGCTTGAGCCAATCCTTTGTCCTCAGCATCTTGAAGGGGTTCCACATCCTCTAGTCCATGTCACTCCACAGTTGAACTTATCTGAAACATACTAGGTAGAAGCATTAGTCCAACAAGAGATATGTTGACATTAATTACCAAAATCACCCAGGGAGCACTTGTGCTTTCAATCGCCCCCTTATTGGTAATTGTTGACAACATACATCAATGCTTTAGATAAAGACATAGGGAATAACAAGTAAATCTTTGGAAAGACATGTAACATGCATAGGCTCCCCCTACATGTATGCAATCATGTAAATATGGAATATAGGAGCATGTGAATGCATAATCATGACAGAGTAAGCAATGTGTTACATGTATCTTGGTTATATGCATCAGAGAAAATGATGTGAATATAGGAAATGTACCTTCATGCTCATGAATCCTTCTTGCAAACAATATGTACAACAACAAGAAATCCTCATACGCCTGACTGTGATGCATATACTTACCTTGTGGTCTTGAGTTGGCTTAGGAAGAAATGAACCTAAGTAAACAAGGTTAGATAACACAGATACACCTACTAGCCAGTGCAAACAAAAGAAACCACAAGAGTACCAAGACTGGGATGACATGTAGAGAGTGAGTACTGAGTACTCTATTGGATATAGACATGTCCCCAAAGGTAAAGATGTGCAAAGAATTCAAGGATTTCCTTCCCTTAGATGTCTTGCTCCCCTTGAATCTTGCATGGGATATTGGGAGAAGATAAGGAACAGAAAACCAAAGCAAAGAAAAGAAACAGAGCTAATGCAAACAATCAACTATGAACATGTCTTTCCCCTCTTTAAGACATGTGACTTCTCTCCTCTGGAATACCAAGCATCTGGGGTTTCGTACACACTCCTTGAGTATGCTCTCCCCCTATGGAAATGACTAAGATTTAAGCTTTGATGTGATCTCTCCCCCCCTTTTCTCTTTCTCCCCCTTTGAAGATAATAAGCTTTGATGTGATATCTCTCTCCCCCTTTGACATCAATTTCCAAGAAGGGCTCTTCTGGATTGTTATTACAAATGGGTTTGGTCCTTGAGTCACAAAGCAAAGCAGCAAGTCGAATGTGATGCTGGTAGAAGATAAGAAACATTGAGTGGAGCTGGAGCAAAAAGAATGCAGGAATCAAGTGGCAAGTTGTCTTTCCTGTAGTGAAATCGGTGGCACCGAGTTGTGTACTTCAGTGGCCACGAAAGAATTCAGTTGGACCGAAGGAAACAAATCGGTGTGACCGAGTCCATCACAAAGAAAACACTTTTCACCTCAGCTCACTAGGCAATTTAGATCTCACAAGGATTTGCAAGGAATTTGCTGAAGGATTTGCAATGAATTGGATGCAGGGAATGCAGAACACAAATAAACAGAAAGGAAATCTAGATGAAGTTTTTTTTGAAAGGGGAAACAAATATGCATGAGACAAATGCAAGAGCACAGAGAAACACAAGAGAACTTCATCTAGAATTGGTCGGTGACAAAGTCACATATGTTAGAGTATATTGACTTAGGAGTCAAGTGAGGACACTTGATCATAGGTCATACTCAATCGTTTAAGCTCAAAATGGGGTTACCATTTTTCGTTTAAGCATCTTGATGTATTCACATCTTGTTGAGTTGCTTTGATCCATGTCTTGGAGTAAAGCTTCTCTAAGATGGAATGACATACCTTGGGTGGTGGTGTTGATCTTGATCTCGTAGTTGAACTTGTGTGGGTTGCTCAAGGTTGATGTAGCTCATCAGGAGTTGGGAGCACCACTTGCAGTTTGAGTTCCTCTTCCTACATGGGTTAGCTTTGCAAGGAAGAGCACTTGTATATCCAAGATGAAAATCATAAAACTTAATGTAGAATTTGTCAAAGGATATGTTTGAAGGGTTTTGTGCTTCATTGACTTCAACCACCACTGTGTAGAGACTTGGTGATGTAGAAATTGCTCATGATGTGAGTGGGTTGCAATCTCATAGGTTTAGGTTCATCCAAGTACCTAAAAGGGTTAGATAGCATGCAAGGGTGCAAGTATATCCAAGACATAGCATCATGAAATAAATATCAAGGATTAGTCAAAGGCTCATGCCTTGCATGTATCCAAATGGAGTTTCTACTCCAAGTTGAAGCATCGATGATGTTCAATTCTCCTCTCAGACGGCAAAAGACTTTCTCATCAAGCGGTTTGGTGAATATATCCGCCAATTGCTTATCGGTGCGAACATGCTTAAGATCAATGTCCCCTTTGGCAACGTGATCTTGAATGAAATGATGACGAACTTCAATATGCTTAGTTCAAGAATGTTGCATGGGATTGTGAGCAATCTTGATATCACTTTCATTGTCACAAAGCAATGGAACATGTTTCACATATATCCCATAATCTTTAAGAGTTTGGGTCATCCAAAGTAACCGAGCGCAACATGAACCAGCGGCAATGTATTCCGCTTCGGCGGTGGATAAGGATACCGAGTTTTGTTTCTTTGAAGACCAAGACACAAGAGATCTACCAAGAAATTGACAAGTACCCGAAGTGGACTTTCTATCAACCTTATCTCCGGCATAGTCCGAGTCGGAATAGCCAACAAGATCAAAGGAGGACCTCTTAGGAAACCAAATGCCAAAATTTGGTGTATGTATTAAGTATCTCACTATCCTTTTCACAGCCTTAAGATGACATTCTTTGGGGGCCGCTTGATATCATGCACACATGCACACACTTAACATAATATCAGGACGAGAGGCACATAGATATAGCAATGAACCGATCATACAGCGGTAAACTTTTTGATCAACCGGTTCACCGTCCTTAGTCAAGTCAAGATGTCCACTAGTAAGCATGGGTGTAGTAACACCTTTGCATTCTTGCATGTTGAACTTCTTGAATAAGTCCTTGGTGTACTTCGTTTGAGAAACAAAGGTACCTTCCTTAGTTTGCTTGATTTGTAAACCAAGAAAGAATTTGAGTTCACTCATCATAGACATCTCAGACTTCTCCGACATTAGCTTTCCAAACTTTTCACTAAAATGAGGGTTAGTCAAACCAAATATAATATCATCGACATAAATTTGGCACACAAATAATTCTCCGTTAACCCTTTTAGTAAAAATAGTGGAATCTATTTTTCCAATTTCAAAGCCTTTTTCAATAAGGAACTTGGTCAATCATTTATACCATGCTCTAGGAGCTTGTTTAATACCATAAAGAGCTTTCTGAAGTTTGTAAACATGATCGGGTTTCTTAGGATTGATGAAGCCGGGAGGTTGTTTAACATAAACTTCCTCCTCGATTTCACCATTTAGAAAAGCACTTTTAATGTTCATTTGGTATAAAGTGATATCATGGTGATTAGCATAGGCAAGCAAGATGCGGATGGACTCAAGTCTAGCAACAGGGTCATATGTCTCACCGTAGTCCATACCTTCGACTTGAGTGTAGCCTTGGGCGACGAGACGAGCTTTGTTGCGGACGACTTGACCATATTCGTCTTGCTTGTTGTGAAACACCCATTTGGTACCGATGATGTTGTGGTTGTTGTCGGGCTTCTCGACCAATGTCCACACTTCGTTTCTCTCAAAGTTGTGTAGCTCTTCATGCATGGCGTTTATCCAATCCGGATCTTCCAATGCTTCTTCAACCTTCATAGGTTCAATTCTAGAGATGAATGAGTAATGTTCGCAAAAATTAGCCAAACGAGTTTTAGAGCGAGTGATTCTCCCGGTTTGGATATCATTGTAGATTTGCTCGATGGGATGATCTTCGGCGACTGTTGCTCGAACTCGTGGGAGGTTTTTCTTGGCTCGGGGTGGAACATCCTCTTCATCTTGTTCTTCTTCTTGGCTTTCTTCATTGTTGACGTTGTCTATCTCTTGTCGTGGTGGAGAAGGAGGTTGTTGATGTTCATCTTGGTGTACTTCCTCGTTTTCTTCGTCTTGGTGTGTCCCACTTGTGGATGCTTCCGCATCAACTCTTCGTTCACCTTGTCGTGAGGTGGAAGCTTCCACTTGGACGGACGAGGTACTCTCCTTGACCTCTGTTGGACGAATCATCCCAATAGACAAGTCTTGGATTGCTTCTGAAGGGTCTTTGTCTCCTACATCAATTGGCAATTGCTCTACTTGCGAGCCGTTAGATTCATCAAACTTCACATCGACCGTCTCTTCAACCTTTCGGGCGAAATTGTTGTAGACACAGTAAGTGTGAGAGTTTGAGCCATAACCAAGTAGGAAACCTTCATGAGATTTAGGAGAAAATTTAGAACGACGATGCTTATCAAGAATGTAGAACTTTGAGCCAAATACTCGAAAGTATCCAAATTGGGGTTTGTTACCGGTGAGGAGCTCGTATGCCGTCTTGCCGAGTAGCTTGTGAAGATACAAGTGATTTGTTGCATGACAAGCTGTCTCAACCGCTTCCGCCCAAAAGTGTTTTGGGTCTTGTACTCATCAAGCATCGTTCTTGCCATCTCAATAAGAGCCTGGTTCTTCCTCTCAACAACTCCATTTTGTTGAGGTGTGTACGTAGCCGAGAACTCGTGTGAAATGCCCTCTTCATCAAGAAAGGTGTCCACATTTGCTTCTTGAATTTGTTGCTCCGAACCTTCTTGATCTTCACGTCAAATTGATTTTGGGCCTTCCTAGCGAAGTTTTTGAAGATCTTTTGGACCTGCGATTTATCATCAAGAAAGAACACCCATGTAAATCTTGAAAAATCATCAACTATGAATAGACCGAATGAGTTACCACCAAGACTCTTGTAGGCATTGGGACCAAAGAGATCCATGTGAAGTAGCTCGAGCGGTCTTCTCGTGGTCATGATGTTCTTCACGGGGTGGCTTCCTCCAACTTGTTTCCTGCTTGACAAGCACTACAAAGTCTATCCTTGTCAAATATAACATCTTTTACTCCAAGGATATGATCACATTTAATAAGCTTATCAAGATTTCTCATGCCCACATGACCTAGCCTTCTATGCCACAACCAGCCTTTAGAGGATTTAGCAATTAAGCAAGTTCTAGGTTGAGCCTTTTTAGTGAAATCAATAATGTAAAGATCACCTCTACGTATACCGGTAAAGACCATTTTATGATTGTCTCTTCGAAACACTTGGCAGTCTACTTTAGTAAATAGGACATTGAAACTGAAATCAGCAAGTCTAGATACTGAAAATAAATTGTACCCAAGAGATTCAACGAGCATGACATTTTGTATGGAGCTATCATGTGAGATGGCCACCTTACCGAGGCCAACCACCTTACCCTTTGAGTTATCACCAAAAGTGACATACTTTGGAGGGTCGTCGTTTTCAGCAAGCTCACGAAACATATCTTTGTCTCCGGTCATATGATCAGTGCATCCACTATCAAGAACCCATTCCTTTCCTCCAGCCATGTAGCCGTGAAGATTAGCCATAAGAACAAAGTGTCTCATTGCATCATCAAGATCATGGTCACTATCATCCTCATCATAGTATCCATGTTCAACATCATCATGTGATGGATCAACTCCTAGAGAGGGTAATTCATTAGAAGTATGACCGTAACAATGTTCATCTCTATGGATTCTAATGACTTCGGAAATGATATTGCTAATGATTCCAACATCTCCTTTGGCACTCGTAATATTAGTAAGCTCAAATAAGCAATCACCAAATTTGGGATCATTGGAACTCATCTCTATCAAGGCAATGGATTTATGAAGAATCTCATCTAAGTTCTTCAAGGAATAGTTCGGAAAACGTTCCTCAAGGAATCTCCATATGGTGTAGGCACAATCAAGAGCATGCAAGCTATTAAGCAAGTTTCTAGGCAAACCTCTAGTGATTAAATTGACCATTCTAAGATTACGGATCATGTCAATAGACTCATGAAGGGTAGGATGCAAAGGATCAACAATGCGAGCACCAGGAGTAGTAATGTACTTGGTCAAATGATATTCATTGAAAATCTCAAGCATCTCATTTTTCCACTCATGAAAGAACTCTCCATCAAGAATAGGCACTCTACGTCTAAGACTCCCCAATGTAGACTCATACATATTCCTCCAATGGTGATTAAACCAAAGGAATGGAAACCAATGCTCTGATACCAATTGTAAGGATCGAGAAGAGGTGTCTAGAGGGGGGTGAATAGACTTTAACTAAGAAAAGTTGCAGTTTTTAACTTCTTTAGGTTTAAGTAGAGTTTTAGCACAAGTTTAATACAAATCAAGTAAGCATGACAAGAGTATATGAGCAGCGGAAAATAAAGCATGCAAGTTGCAAGAATGTAAAGGAATGGGATTGGAGTGTGCAAACGAAATTGGAGACACGGAGATTTTTGGCGTGGTTCCGATAGGTGGTGCTATCGTACATCCACGTTGATGGAGACTTCAACCCACGAAGGGTAACGGTTGCGCGAGTCCACGGAGGGCTCCACCCACAGAGGGTCCACGAAGAAGAAACCTTGTCTATCCCACCATGGTCATCGCCCACGAAGGACTTGCCTCACTCGGGTAGATCTTCACGAAGTAGGCGATCTCCTTGCCCTTAAAAACTCCTTGGTTCAACTCCACAATCTTGACGGAGGCTCCCAAGTGACACCTAACCAATCTAGGAGACACCACTCTCCAAGAGGAAACAAATGGTGTGTTGATGATGAACTCCTTGCTCTTGTGCTTCAAATGATAGTCTCCCCAACACTCAACTCTCTCTCACAGGATTTGGATTTGGTAGAAAGAAGATTTGAGTGGAAAGCAACTTGGGGAAGGCTAGAGATCAAGATTTATGTGGTTGGAGTGGAATATCTTGACCTCAACACAAGTGTAGGTGGTTCTCTCTCAAAAAATGAATGTTGGAAGTGTAGGCATGTTCTGATGGCTCTCTTCATGAATGAAGAGTGGGTGGAGGGGTATAAATAGCCTCCACACAAAATCTAACCATTACACACAAATCACCAAACTCGGTGGGACCGAATCATGAAACTCGGTCAGATCGATTTAGTTCAAAATGTGGACGTTAGGATTCTCGGTGGGACCGACATGTCAACTCGGCGGGGCCGATTTCGTTAGGGTTAGGGCATAACGTAATCTCGGTGAGACCGATTACACAAACTCGGTGAGACCGATTTTGGTAATGGACTAACAGAGAGTTTGTCAGGCAAACTCGGTGGGACCGATTCTCTCTTCTCAGTTGGACTGATTACACAAACTCAGTGGGACCGATTTGGGTAATAAGCAAAACAGAGAGTTGGCCAAGCAAACTCGGTGGGACCGATTGCATGTCTCGGTGGGACTGAAATTATTGCAATGGGAAACAGAGAGTGTGCAAGCCCATCTTGGTGAGACCGAGATCCCATCGGTGAGACCGAATTGATTAGGGTTTCTGGTAGTGGCTATGTCAAGAGAACTTGGTGGCGCCAGATGGAAAGTTTTGGTGGGGCCGAGTTTGACTTTTGGATTGGGACATATGTGGATGTGAGAAAGTAGTTGAGGGTTTTGGAGCATATCACTAAGCACTTTGAGCAAGCAAGCCATTAAGCAACACCTCATCCCCTCTCAATAGTATTGGCTTTCCTATGGACTCAATGTGATTTTGGATCACTAAAATAAAATGTAGAGTCCTGAGCTTTGAGCTTGAGCCAATCCATTGTCCTCAGCATCTTGAAGGGGTTCCACATCCTCTAGTCCATGCCACTCCATAGTTGAACTTATCTGAAACATAATAGGTAGAAGCATTAGTCCAACAAGAGATATGTTGACATTAATTACCAAAATCACCCAGGGAGCACTTGTGCTTTCAGTGAGGCCTTCCTCCGAATCCCCCACACTTCGGCTTATGGCTCAAGACCTTTAGTGTAAAGCCGAAGGTTGTCGATGGGGAATAGGCGGAGTGCGGCGGTGTTGTAGTAAGCAAGATTACCAACACTCCCTGGCCAAAAGGCTCTTTCACCGAAACTTCCAACCAATGGCAGCGAGAGTGGTTTTACGTCACGGAACCCTGTAATACCAAGTGGGCAGCTATACCTCATTCCGTTCCGGCCCTCCGCTACAACTTGCATCATGGATCAATAAGGGGTTGGACTGGGGATCAGTTGATGAAGTGCAGACTCTATAGAGCCGCATCTGAACCCTCCTCGAGAAGGACATCGATCTTGTCAACGTGATTCAAGTAATGCTAGTCCGCCGAATCCTGCCATGCCAATGTATGCCTCTCCGCATGTGGGATTTTAATCCGGAAGGTCCACGAACCCTCCAACACTTCTTCGGTGCTAGACACAAAGGGATGTGGAAGATGTTTTTCGGGAAATGAAAACATTGGCCAGACACCACTGAGGACGTCGGCCTTGACTGCAACCGTCTGGATACCCCGGTAAGCACTTGTCTTCTGAATACTTTGTGGTTAAGTATATCGTAATATGTTACTGAGCAAACTGTCTTCTTCCAGGGCTGGATAAAGAAAGTGGAACTAATTAGGTGTTTGGCCCCTCTTCCCAAAGCCTCAGCGGATCCCGTATTAACAAGGATGCTAGCCCTGGCACCATACCATATGCCTTTGAAGGAGGGCAAGGCAGAGAGTGGGAGGACCAAAGATGGCCTCTATCCCGGAGGTATATCGGACATTGTATCCAGGGGAATCAAGATTCCATCATCCGAGGACAAAAGTGAAGGGGAAGTCAACGTCTCTTCCCCCCATGGAAAGAAAAGGGCCGCCTCCGAAGGTTGGGAGGAAAAGGCTCCTAAGCGAGGCAAGATGCCTCTATCGGGTGGCTCGGGCTTGGAGGACGACGTCATCGCGCAGTCCCATGACGAGGATAAGCCTCAGGCCGAATCATAAGTGGACAAGGGTGTTTTAAACATGTCCCGTTCCTTTCTTGTAACATCTAGAATATATGTTTTTTGCAGTTCGGCATGCAGTCTTCCTCAACAATCATCTTCCTCGGGTGATCTCCTCCCAGAGATGATGGAAAGCGAGACGCCTCCACCAATCTCCTCGCCCAATAGGGCGGACGACTTCGAGGTGTCATCACGGAGGGTCTCCCCCGATCAAGTGGTGCGAGGGATGATGAAGACACTACCCGAAGGTGATACTTTAGTGGCCCAGGGTCCGGGGGCCAACAATGAAGGTCCCGAACAGTCCGGTCTAAAGTCGGAGACGAATAAACAGATCCCTTCAAAGGGAGGCCGTACTCCTACAACAGTTTCCGGAGATCTAGAGGCGCCGAATATATTGACGAACATGCTGTGACGGGAGTCCGCCTTAGAGGAACATCGTACCTTGATGGGTACGCCTCTTGAGCACTTCATTGGTTTTCCCCAAAGAGGAAGGGATGATGCAGCAAAGTAGCGTAAGTATTTCCCTCAGTTTTTGAGAACCAAGGTATCAATCCAGTAGGAGGCTATGCGCGAGTCCCTCATACCTGCACAAAACAAATAAATCCTCGCAACCAACGCAAATAGGGGTTGTCAATCCCTATAAGGCCACTTACGAGAGTGAGATCTGATAGATATGATAAAGATAATATTTTTGGTATTTTTGTGATAAAGATGCAAAGTAAAATAAAGGCAAAGTAAAAAAGCAAAGGAAATAACTAAGTAGTAGGAGATTAATATGATGAAGATAGACCCAGGGGCCATAGGTTTCACTAGTGGCTTCTCTCAAGAGCATAAGTATTCTACGGTGGGTGAACAAAATACTGTTGAGCAATTGACAGAATTGGGCATAGTTATGAGAATATCTACGCATGATCATGTATATAGGCATCACGTCTGAGACAAGTAGACCGACTCCTGCCTTCATCTACTACTATTACTCCACTCATTGACCGCTATCCATCATGCATCTAGAGTATTAAGTTAAAAACAGAGTAACGCCTTAAGCAAGATGACATGATGTAGAGGGATAGACTCATGCAATATGAAGAAAACCCCATCTTGTTATCCTCGATGGCAACAATACAATACGTTGCTGCCCCTACTGTCACTGGGAAAGGACACCGCAAGATTGAACCTAAAGCTAAGCACTTCTCCCATTGCAAGAAAGATTAATCTAGTAGGCCAAACCAAACTGATAATTCGAAGAGACTTGCAAAGATAACCAATCATACATAAAAGAATTCAGAGAAGATTCAAATATTATTCATAGATAGACTTGATCATAAACCCACAATTCATCGGTCTCAACAAACACACCGCAAAAAGAAGATTACATCGAATAGTTCTCCACAAGAGAGGGGGAGAACATTGTATTGAGATCCAAAAAGAGAGAAGAAGCCATCTAGCTACTAACTATGGACCCTTAGGTCTGAGGTAAACTACTCACACTTCATCGGAGGGGCTATGGTGTTGATGTAGAAGCCCTCCGTGATCGATGCCCCCTCCGGCGGAGCTCCGGAATAGGCCCCAAGATGGGATCTCGTGGATACAGAAAGTTGTGGCAGTGGAATTAGGTTTTTGGCTCCGTATCTGATCGTTTGGGGGTACGTAGGTATAAATAGGAGGAAGGAGTACGTCGGTGGAGCAACAGGAGGCCCACGAGGCTGGAGGGCGCGCCTGGGGTCGGCAGGCGCGCCCCCTACCTCGTGGCCTCCTCTTTTCTTTCTTGACATAGGGTCCAAGTCTCCCGGATCATAATCTTCCTAAAAATCACGTTCCCGAAGGTTTCATTCCGTTTGGACTCCGTTTGATATTCCTTTTCTTCGAAACCCTAAAACAGGCAAAAAAAAATAGCAATTCTAGGATGGGCCTCCGGTTAATAGGTTAGTCCCAAAAATAATATAAAAGTGGATAATAAAGCCCAATAATGTCCAAAACAGTAGATAATATAGCATGGAGCAATCAAAAATTATAGATACGTTGGAGACGTATCAAGCATCCCCAAGCTTAATTCCTGCTCGTCCTCGAGTGGGTAAATGAGAAAAACAGAATTTTTGATGCGGAGTGCTACTTGGCATAATTTTAATGTAATTCTTCTTAATTGTGGTATGAATATTCAGATCCGAAAGATTCAAGACAAAAGTTCATATTGACATAAAAATAATAATACTTCAAGCATACTAACAAAGCAATTATGCCTTCTCAAAATAACATGGCTAAAGAAAGTTATCCCTACAAAATCATATGGTCTAGCTATGCTCTATCTTCACCACACAAAATATTTAAATCATGCAAAACCCCGATGACAAGCCAAGCAATTGTTTCATACTTTTGACATTCTCAAAACTTTTTCAATCTTCACGCAATACATGAGTGTGAGCCATGGATATAGCACTATAGGTGGAATAGAGTGGTGGTTGTGGAGAAGACAAAAAGGGAGAAGATGGTATCACATCAACTAGGCGTATCAACGAGCTATGGAGATGCCCATCAATAGATATCAATGTGAGTGAGTAGGGATTGCCATGCAACGGATGCACTAGAGCTATAAGTATATGAAAGCTCAAAAAGAAACTAAGTGGGTGTGCATACAACTTTCTTGCTCATGAAGACCTAGGGCATTTTGAGGAAGCCCATCATTGGAATATACAAGCCAAGTTCTATAATGAAAAATTCCCACTAGTATATGAAAGTGATAACATGAGAGACTCTCTACTATGAAGATCATGGTGCTACTTTGAAGCACAAGTGTGGTAAAAGGATAGTAACATTGTCCCTTCTCTCTTTTTCTCTCATTATTATTGTTTAATTTGGGCCTTTTCTCTTTTTATGCCCTCTTTTCTTTCTTTCTTTTTTATTTTTCGTCCGGAGTCTCATCCCGACTTGTGGGGGAATCATAGTCTCCATCATCCTTTCCTCACTGGGACAATGCTCTAATAATGATGATCATCACACTTTTATTTTTCTTACAACTCAACAATTACAACTTGATACTTAGAACAAAATATGACTCTATGTGAATGCCTCCGGTGGTGTACCGGGATATGCAATGATGCATGAGTGTATCATAATAAACGGAACGGTGGAAAGTTGCATGGCAATATATCTCAGAATGGCTATGGAAATGCCATAATAGGTAGGTATGGTGGCTTTTTTGAGGAAGGTATATGGTGGGTGTATGATACCGGCGAAAGGTGCGCAGTATTAGAGAGGCTAGCAAAGGTGGAAGGGTGAGAGTGCGTATAATCCATGGACTCAACATTAGTCATAAAGAAATCATATACTTATTGCAAAAATCTACAGGTTATCAAATCAAATTATTACGCGCATGCTCCTAGGGTGATAGATTGGTAGGAAAAGACCATCGCTCGTCCCCGGCCGCCACTCATAAGGAAGATAATCAATAAATAAATCATGCTCCGACTTCATCACATAACGGTTCACCATACGTGCATGCTACGGGAATCACAAGCTTCAACAGAAGTATTTCTCGAATTCACAACTACTCAACTAGCATGACTTTAATATCACCATCTCCATATCTCAAAACAATTATCAAGTATCAAACTTATCATAGTATTCAACACACTCATAAGAGAACTTCTTTTATTCTTGAATACCTAGCATATTAGGATTTTAAGCAAATTACCATGCTATTAAGACTCTCAAAATAATCTAAGTGAAGCATGAGAGATCAATAGTTTCTATAAAAAAATCCACCACCATGCTCTAAAAGATATAATGAAGTACTAGAGCAAAATTATATAACTCAAAAGATATAGGCGAAGCACATAGAGTATTCTAACAAATTCCAAATCATGTATGGCTATCTCAAAAGGTGTGTACAGCAAGTATGATTGTGGTAAACTAAAAATCAAATACTCAAATAATACAAGACGCTCCAAGCAAAACACATATCATGTGGAGAATAAAAATATAGCTCCAAGTAAAGTTACCGATAGAAGTACACGAAAGAGGGGATGCCTTCTGGGGCATCCCCAAGCTTTGGCATTTAGGTGTCCTTAGATTATCTTGGGGGTGCCATGGGCATCCCCAAGCTTAGTCTCTTGCCACTCCTTGTTCCATAATCCATCAAATCTTTACCCAAAACTTGGAAACTTCACAACACAAAACTTAAAGTAGAAAATCTCATGAGCTCCGTTAGCGAAAGAAAATAAAAGGCCACTTCAAGGTACTCTAATGAACTCATTATTTATTTATATTGGTGTTATACCTACTGTATTCCAACTTCTATATGGTTTATAAACTATTTACTAGCCATAGATTCATCAAAATAAGCAAACAACACACGAAAAACAGAATCTGTCAAAAACAGAACAGTCTGTAGTAATCTGTATCTAGCGCAAGATATGGAATCCCAAAAATTCTAAAATAAATTTCTGGACGTGAGGAATATATCTGTTAATCATATACAAAAAGAATTAACTAAATATCACTTTACAAATAAAAATGATAGTAGTTCTCGTGAGCGCTAAAGTTTCTGTTTTTTACAGCAAGTGTAACAAGACTTTCAACAAGTCTTCCCAACGGTTCTACTTGGCACAAACACTAATTAAACACAAAAATAACAACCAAAACATAGGCTAGATAAATTATTTATTACTAAACAGTATAAAAAAGCAAGGAATAAAAATAAAATTGGGTTTCCTCCCAACAAGCGCTATCGTTTAATGCCCCTAGCTAGGCATAACAAGCAAGAATAGATCTAGGTATTGCCATCTTTGGTAGGCAATCCATAAGTGGCTCTCATAATAGATTTGTAAGTTAATTTAATGTTATTTCTAGGAAATTGTTCCATGCCTTTACTTAATGGAAATTGGAATCTAATATTTCCTTCCTTCATATCAATAATTGCACCAATCGTTCTAAGGAAAGGTCTACCAAGAATAATAGGACATGAAGGATTGCAATCTATGTCAAGAACAATAAAATCTACGGGAACATAATTCCTATTTTCAACAATAAGAACAGCATTAATTCTTCCCATAGGTTTCTTAATAGAGGAATCCGCAAGGTGCAAGTTTAAAGAGCAATCATCAAAATCACGGAAACCTAACAAATCACACAAAGTATTTGGAATCGTGGAAACACTAGCACCCAAATCACATAAAGCATAGCATTCATGATCTTTGATTTTAATTTTAATAGTTGGTTCCCACTCATCATAAAGTTTTCTAGGGATAGAAACTTCCAATTCAAGTTTTTCTTCATATGATTGCATCAAGGCATCAACGATATGTTTAGTAAATGCTTTATTTTGACTATAAGCGTGAGGAGAATTTAGCACTGATTGCAACAAGGAAATACAATCAATCAAAGAGCAATTTTCATAGTTAAATTCCTTGAAATCCATAATACTGGGTTTAGCAACATCTAGGGTTTTAATTTCTTCAATCCCACTTTTATCAAATTTAGCATCAAGATCAACAAATTCCGAATTCTTGGAACGCCTTCTAGGTAAGGGTGGATCATATTCAGTCCCATCATTATCAAGATTCATATTGCAAAACAAAGATTTAATAGGGGACACATCAATAACTTTTAGATCTTCATCTTTATTTTCATAGGAACTAGAAGAACACGCTCTTATAAAGGCATCTTTCTTAGCACACATCCTAGCGGTTCTTTATTTGCACTCATCAATGGAAATTCTCATGGCTTTGAGAGACTCATTGATATCATGCTTAGGTGGAATAGATCTAAGTTTCAAAGAATCAACATCAAGAGAAATTCTATCAACATTCCTAGCCAAATCATCAATCTTAAGCATTTTTTCTTCAATCATAGCATTAAAATTCTTTTGCGAAGTAATAAATTCTTTCATATTAGATTCAAAATCAGAGGGCATCTTATTATAATTTCCATAAGAATTGTTGTAGGAATTACCATAATTATTAGAGGAATTACTAGGATAAGGCCTAGGGTTGAAATTTCCTCTATACGCGTTGTTACCAAAATTGTTCCTACCAAGAAAATCCACATCCATAGATTCATTATTATTCTCAATCAAAGTAGACAAGGGCATATCATTAGGATCAGAAGAAACACTCTTATTAGCAAATAATTTCATAAGTTCATCCATCTTTCCACTCAAAAAATTAATTTCTTCTATTGCATGCACCTTTTTATTAGTAGATCTTTCAGTATGCCATTGAGAATAATTAACCATAATATTATCTAGGAGTTTAGTAGCTTCTGCTAAAGTGATTTCCATAAAAGTGCCTCCCGTGGCCGAATCTAAAAGATTTCTAGAAGGAAAATTCAATCCGGCATAAAAAATTTGAACAATCATCCACAAATTTAAACCATGAGTAGGGCAATTACGTATCATTAGTTTCATTCTCTCCCAAGCTTGTGCAACATGTTCATGATCAAGTTGCTTAAAATTCATAATATTGTCTCTAAGAGAGATGATTTTAGCAAGAGGAAAATACTTAGAGATAAAAGCATCTTTGCACTTGTTCCATGAATCAATACTATTTTTAGGCAAGACGAAAACCAAGCTTTAGCATGATCTCTAAGCGAAAAAGGAAATAGCTTCAATTTAACAATATCATTATCCACATCTTTCTTCTTTTGCATGTCACACAAATCAACGAAGCTATTTAGATGGGTAGTGGCATCTTCACTAGGAAGGCCGGAAAACGGATCTTTCATGACAAGATTCAGCAAAGCAGTATTAATTTCACAAGATTCAGCATCGGTAAGAGGAGCAATCAGAGTGCTAATAAAATCATTATTGTTGGTATTGGTGAAGTCACACAATTTAGTATTATCTTGAGCCATCGTGACAAGCAAGCAAACTAACACACAAGCAAACAAAAAGCAAGCGGGCAAAAAGAGGCAAATAGAGAAAGAGAGGGAGGATAGAGAGAGAGAGAGGCCGAATAAAACGACAAGGGTGAAGTGGGGAGAGGAAAACGAGAGGCAAATGGCAAATAATGTAATGCGGGAGATAAGGGTATGTGATGGGTACTTGGTATGTTGACTTTTGTGTAGACCTCCCCGGCAACGGCGCTAGAAATCCTTCTTGCTACCTCTTGAGCACTGCGTTGGTTTTCCCCGAAGAGGAAGGGATGATGCAGCAAAGTAGCGTAAGTATTTCCCTCAGTTTTTGAGAACCAAGGTATCAATCCAGTAGGAGGCTACGCGCGAGTCCCTCGTACCTGCACAAAACAAATAAATCCTCGCAACCAATGCAAATAGGGGTTGTCAATCCCTATAAGGCCACTTACGAGAGTGAGATCTGATAGATATGATAAAGATAATATTTTTGGTATTTTTGTGATAAAGATGCAAAGTAAAATAAAGGCAAAGTAAAAAAGCAAAGGAAATAACTAAGTAGTAGGAGATTAATATGATGAAGATAGACCCGGGGGACATAGGTTTCACTAGTGGCTTCTCTCGAGAGCATAAGTATTCTACGGTGGGTGAACAAATTACTGTTGAGCAATTGACAGAATTGAGCATAGTTATGAGAATATCTAGGCATGATCATGTATATAGGCATCACGTCCGAGACAAGTAGACCGACTCCTGCCTGCATCTACTACTATTACTCCACTCATCGACCGCTATCCAGCATGCATCTAAAGTATTAAGTTAAAAACAGAGTAACGCCTTAAGTAAGATGACATGATGTAGAGGGATAGACTCATGCAATATGAAGAAAACCCCATCTTGTTATCCTCGATGGCAAAAATACAATATGTGCCTTGCTGCCCCTACTGTCACTGGGAAAGGACACCGCAAGATTGAACCCAAAGCTAAGCACTTCTCCCATTGCAAGAAATATCAATCTAGTTGGCCAAACCAAACTGATAATTCGAAGAGACTTGCAAAGATAACCAATCATACATAAAATAATTCAGAGAAGATTCAAATATTATTCATAGATAGACTTGATCATAAACCCACAATTCATCGGTTTCAACAAATAACCGCAAAAAGAAGATTACATCAAATAGTTCTCCACAAGAGAGGGGGAGAACATTGTATTGAGATCCAAAAAGAGAGAAGAAGCCATCTAGCTACTAACTATGGACCTGTAGGTCTGAGGTAAACTACTCACACTTCATCGGAGGGGCTATGGTGTTGATGTAGAAGCCCCCTACCCCGTGGACTCCTCTTTTCTTTCTTGACGTAGTGTCCAAGTCTCCCGGATCATAATCTTCCTAAAAATCACGTTCTCAAAGGTTTCATTCCATTTGGACTCTGTTTGATATTCCTTTTCTTTGAAACCCTAAAACAGGCAAAAAAACAGCAATTCTGGGCTGGGCCTCCGGTTAATAGGTTAGTCCCAAAAATAATATAAAAGTGGATAATAAAGCCCAATAATGTCCAAAACAGTAGATAATATAGCATGGAGCAATCAAAAATTATAGATACGTTGGAGACGTATCAGTACGGTGATTGAAAAGGTCTTGTCCGTGAAAAGCGGATTGAATGAGGCCTTCATGGGCTTGCTAAGAGGCTTTGAGGTTTGTACTGTAAAATTTTCGATTAGCATTTTATTCACAAAATGCACCTGTGTATAGATAGTAGCCCCTGAGACTCTGATTGGCTTCTCGAGGGAGGTGATCAGAGGATCAAAAGATAGGCCCAGGAGATAATCTAATTAATTGGAACATAGGCGGTGACCTTCCCGGCAACTTCCCGTACTATAGAAGTTGCGGATTTGCAACACAAGATTGAGGAGGCGGATAATGACATCGCGCTTATCAACAGGCGACTTGACGAGGTGCAAGGTATGTTTTTGGGGCAGTCATAATATGCACATGTTTACAATATAAGCATGGCACGAAGAATTTGTGTAATGAGATATACATATCTGCAGATGGTGCTGCCGCTATCGAGATCCTTCGGGCTGAGCTAGCCCGGGCCAAGGAGCAGGCCAAGATTAGTAATATGGCTGCTGAAAAGGCATCTTCCAAGTTAAAGGCCGAACAGGCTGCTCGGCACCAATGCGAGGAGAAATATCCTCAATGACGTGTCAACTAAAGGATGCCGCCAGCCGCTGCGGATTTCTCAAGAGGGATAATAAAGCAAGAACGGCTGATCTTGACAAGGCCTTATGAGAGGCAAGAGAAGCCCGTTCCGAATCTAGAGCGGCCCGGGAGGAGATCCGGCAAGCTGGGGAGATCGCGGCTGGTAAGCCCTTTTTATTACGAACTAAGTTCAGCGATCCGAATTATGCCCCGCTTAATCAAGTGTGGAGTTCTCCAGATGCTTTGTTGGATTTGCCGAAGAGTGCTTCCGATGCGGCGCAGTTTTACCGAGCGCAAGAAGGGTATGCTACGGAGAAGCTTTTCTGGTCGCAATTTGGCACGCCAAAGCGCCCACTGTTGCTGAACAAACAGATGAACCAACGGACAGAGCTGCACCGGCTATCCGCGCTGCCATGAAAGACGTTATAGTCCGGCTGTGGCCGACCGAGCCAATTTCGGATAGTTATTTTGGTTTGGTGCGGTGACTTGCTAATGCGGTACTGTGTATTGATGTCGTTAAGCAATCAACGTGCATTGAAGGTGCACGGATGGCCTTTGCCCGTGTTAAAACATACTAGACGAAAATGAAGGCCATCGATGTTGCAGCGAAGAGTCCACTCAAGGGCAAGGACCATCACGCACTAGAGCATTATTTCGAAGATGTCTTAGGGGCTGCCCGCTTGATAGAGGGTCAGTGCTCGAAAGATATGATATTAGAGTGAGATGTATTGACATTGTAAAAGACAATATTATGAAATAATAAAGCTTATTTTAGAGTTGCTTAAAAGCTTTGGATCCTCCTGTGCGGATGTTTTTATATAATCTGAAAGTTTTCCAGTCATCGGCTTCAGCCCCCTCGTGGGAAATACGGGGGTGTTCGAGAAAGCAATTGATCACTCTTAACCCAACGTCTTGGTCCATAAAGGAGGTGTCAATGCGGTGAACTAGGCAATCGGACTATAGGACGTTAACACTTTCACTTAGCCATAGGAGTTTTATGGTGGATCTACGATATAGACCCTGTTATGTACGCGGTTGTCCCAATGCGGTGCGTTACATGTATGACCTGAAAGAAGGTCCTTCGTATAGTTCGGGGGAATCACAAAAGATCCCGTTAAGTCATCGAGCAGTTGACCAGCTCTCGCCGCATCATGACAGTCAATTTTCGGCTTTCTCTACTGAGATGTTTGACTAGGTGAACCAGAAACACAATCGCGGCAGTTATCCCTTTACTACCATAGCCGATAGAGTGGAACATAAGGTAGCAAGCACAAGAGCCGGGCAACCCAACTATTGACCCAAGACATGATTCGGAGCTGATGCATATAATGTCGAACTCGCGACGTCAAAGTATGCTATGAAGCTTGTTCGGACTTAGTTGGCAATTCATTTTGTTCCCATGTCAAGCCCCTGGCAAGGTATGCCGGGGTGGGTGTATGAAACAACCAAAAGGGAGAAAAATTTGGTTCTCTATAGAAAAGTGAATACCGGATATAGAGAATATTCACTAGAACCTGAGTGACATGCCAAATGTCATTTTATAGATAATAATGCCACAACCTCGGCTATTTGACATACTAGGGGTCGACGGCTGAGGAAACAGGCACTTTACAGGCTCGCAAAATAGAGTGTGCGGTATACAAAAAGTTGTTTTGGACCTCCTGTCGCAGGTATGCGCCGCCTTTCCTCGGTGGAGGGGCTCCTTAACAGGAGTAGCCTTTGGGTGAATTTATGAACCCGAACTCCGATACAGTCCATGAGATGATCAGCCTTTGCGCCACCCGTCCATATTGTGCTTCCGCTGATGCCCAGGGTATTTGAAGTACATAGTTATGTATGCTCGATACAGATTTCACAGGTGTATGAGGCGGATGGCGGAAGCCGAACTGCTAGTCCTGCTCTGAAATTGGTCGATCATGTTGAATGGAGACCAGTGTCTTGATGGCCAACAAGGTATGCGGTTTAATGGGACCGCTTTGTTCTTAGGCTGAGGTTACCGTAGTGTGATCCTCAGTCCGGAGGGAGTGTTGCTCCTGCTCCCCCGTAGAGTTGTGTGTCACGTATACCATGTTCACTGTTTTCACTTCAGGGGAAATTGCTTCTGGCCCCCGGTATGTGGTTGGTGAGCCTCTTCATCGTCGCTATCGTCTGGCGGCCTCCTCCCCTTGTGTTCGGCGTTGAGTTTGCCGGCCTACTTGAAGACCCAACAGATTCTATTGGTATGATTAGCTGGTTTGTTGGGGTGGCCATGAATCTGGCAGGGCTGATCCAATATCTTGTCCAAATTAGATGGTCCGTCTCTGTTTGCCTTGAATGGCTTTTTCCGTTGACCGGGTTTGGGGCCGCTGAATCCGGCGTTGACCACTGTGTCGTGCGTTCTTTCATTATCATTGTGACGTTTGTATTTACTACGTTGTGCTTTGCCATTGCTTTCTCGGACTTCAGAAGTGCTCGGATCACTGGCGATGTTGCTTCTACGAGCGAGCCAGCTGTCTTCTCCCACGCAAAAGCAGGTCATCAAAGCCGGACGCCCGAGGACCCATTAGTCCAGGACTCCCTCAATGGGGTGGCAGACGGAGGACGCCAGGGTTTCGCGGCTGGTGGAGAGGTAGTTTTGGCGCCCACGGAGTAAGAATGGGGAATCGGACGGGGGCGCGGGGGAGCTAAGGGAGAACCATGTTTCGGTCTGGGACGCGCTTGTTTTTGGCTTTTCTGAACAGATGGGACGTGCTTATTTCAAATTTGGGGAAAGTATAAAACTTTGCCCCCCTCTTAAATTTTGGACCTACTACGGGTCGGGGGTAGGATGGTAATCCCAGGTGTCCCAAATAGTGGGCGGGAGCGATTTCGGCCACGCGCATGTGTGCTTAGGCGGCCATTGTGTATGAATGTTTTTCAGAGGCGGTTGCATGGCATCTAGATGAAGCTACAAACCTACCCCGGTTTAGACCTTTGGACGTCGGGCCGGTAGGTTTCACGGGTCAGAGTTAGAAAAGTAATTTCCTTCTACTACCAAACATTGGTCTCACGCGGTTTCGGGCGAGTAGAGGCTCTATTGGCGCTTCATTCGAAATTTTGAAACAGAAGCATTCACGTTTAGAGTACTCTTGAACTTTGAGGATTGACATAAATAGACAACGTTAAATTTGACCTTGTATGTTTGAAAACCTCATTAAATGTGTTGGGTTTCGTAGTAATTTCAAAAAAATTCCTACGCACACGCAAGATCATGTGATGCATAGCAACGAGAGGGGAGAGTGTTGTCTACATACCCAACGCAGACCGACTGCGGAAGCGCTGACACGACGTAGAGGAAGTAGTCATACGTCTTCACGATCCAACCGATCAAGTACCGAAACTACAGCACCTCCGAGCTCGAGCACACGTTCAGCTCGATGACGATCCCCGGAATCTGATCCAGCAAAGTGTCGGGGAAGAGTTCCGTCAGCACGACGGCGTGGTGACGATCTTGATGCACTACAGCAGCAGGGCTTCGCCTAAACTCCGCTACAGTATTATCGAGGAATATGGTGGCTGGGGGCACCGCACACGGCTAAGGAATAGATCACGTGGATAAACTTGTGTGTTCTAGGGTGCCTCTACCTCAGTATATAAAGGACCAAAGGGGGGAGGCTGGCCGGCCACAAGGGGTGCGCCAGGAGAGTCCTACTCCCTCTGCGAGTAGGATTCCCCCCCCCCCCAATCCTAGTTGGAATAGGATTCGCGGAGGGGGAAAAGAGAGAGAGGGGGCCGGCCACCTCTCCTAGTCCTAATAGGACTAGGGGAAGGGGGAGGCGCACAGCCCATGTAAGGCTGCCTCTTCTCTTTTCCACTAAGGCCCATCATGGCCCATTTAGCTCCCGGGGGGTTCCGGTAACCTTCCCGGTACTCCGGTAAAATCCCGATTTCACCCGGAACACTTCTGATATCCAAACATAGGCTTCCAATATATCAATCTTTACGTCTCGACCATTTCGAGACTTCTCGTCATGTCCATGATCACATCCGGGACTCCGAACAACCTTCGGTACATCAAAATGCATAAACTCATAATATAACTGTCATCGTAACCTTAAGCGTGCGGACCCTACGGGTTCGAGAACAATGCAGACATGACCGAGACACGTCTCCGGTCAATAACCAATAGCGGGACCTGGATGCCCATATTGGCTCCTACATATTCTACGAAGATCTTTATCGGTCAGACCGCATAACAACATACGTTGTTCCCTTTGTCATCGGTATGTTACTTGCCCGAGATTCGATCGTCGGTATCCAATACCTAGTTCAATCTCGTTACTGGCAAGTCTCTTTACTCGTTCTGTAATACATCATCCCGCAACTAACTAATTTAGTTGCAATGCTTGCAAGGCTTATGTGATGTGCATTACCGAGAGGGCCTAGAGATACCTCTCCGACAATCGGAGTGACAAATCCTAATCTCGAAATACGCCAACCCAACATCTACCTTTGGAGACACCTGTAATGCTCCTTTATAATCACCCAGTTACGTTGTGACGTTTGGTAGCACCCAAAGTGTTCCTCAGGTAAACGGGTGTTGCATAATCTCATAGTTATAGGAACATGTATAAGTCATGAAGAAAAGCAATAGCAACATACTAAACGATCGGGTGCTAAGCTAATGGAATGGGTCATGTCAATCAGATCATTCAACTAATGATGTGACCTCGTTAATCAAATAACAACTCTTTGTTCATGGTTAGGAAACATAACCATCTTTGATTAACGAGCTAGTCAAGTAGAGGCATACTAGTGACACTCTGTTTGTCTATGTATTCACACATGTATTATGTTTCCGGTTAATACAATTCTAGCATGAATAATAAACATTTATCATGATATAAGGAAATAAATAATAACTTTATTATTGCCTCTAGGGCATATTTCCTTCAAAATGATCCGCTTCTTTTTTAAATTTGACACTTGAAAATCCTATAACTACGATTATTTTGGAATGGAGGAGCTAAATTTGAATCTATTTTGTACACAACTATATATGCTATTGTGTACAAAAGTAGAGCAAAGATTGGTGCCCCCATAATTTAGGTATTATTTACAAATGCCATGATATCGGATTCAAATAATTGAATGGACTTCATGTTGAATTCAAATTTTTTAAACCACCTTAAGTTGAATTCAAATGTATGCTAGTTCATAGCTAGCTATTTATAATGTTCATTGTGTAACTTTCGTATGTATAATGTGCTTTACACACACAACATGAACTATACTCACGTTTATATTCAATTGCTAAAGAGATGTATTGTCTGGAGTTCAAAATACTAACTATGTGGATCAATTATGTCGAATAATAACATAGACATGCTCAAATTCGATAGAATCTAGATGTTTGATGGATCAATGACCGTTCCTTACGTGAATTGCAAATATCATGATCCCATCCTAATACTTGGATATAATTTATATTTTTAATCAATGTGTACATCAGTCTTTTACATGTAGTTTCACTCTCCATCGGTGGTCTCTCACACATGCTCACACACTCTCCCCAAGGTGTTTTTCTCGCAGACATGCTCTCGATATAACCCTCCCTCCCTCTCGTAAACATTTACGACTATTTTCACTAACCTTTATAACAAGCACTCTTCCTCTCACAAGCATACACACACACAATCCCCATCGACCCTTTCTATATACATAGACCTTCCTACGTGTCTCCCGTATGCACATTATCTTTAGGCATGTCTCTCACGCATTGTCTCACACCTCTCTTCCTAATCGACGAGTATGATTCTAGCAGAGCATTCTGTAGGATGCCCCTTAAAGTTAGGTTGGATGAATAGTAATATCAAAGATAAGGGGTTACCTTAGTCCGAGGACCTAGGGTTACAAATCCTAGCCGGCTTTGTCGGTGGACACAGAGTCCTTCACGATTCTGCTATCTTTATCTTGTACAACTAGTCATCCATGGGTCTCCCTAAATGCGTCACGGGCCAACCAATGTGGCGCAGGATGGAACCAAACAAAGGGCCTCACCTCGGCCCACCGGACCTCACGTGGTGACACACCCTCTGCCCCCAGGTCTCATTATCTTCTCACACCCACACATACCAACACAGACACCACACAAAAAAATTTCTCCTTGTGCCTCTATCCCCTCCCCCCTTGCATATACACACTCAAGGGCATCTCTCATCGTGACATCATATTCATCTCTCTCTAGACCGCTCTCATTTCTCATGCTATCTCTCCCACGTCCCCCCTGCCCCCGCCGGCCCCTGTATCCATGCCTCTCTCGAATACATAATACACCCACATACCTCTCTAGGCCCTGCCAAATACATCAACTACACATTCACACATGTTACATCATGTACCCCATTGATCTAAAAATCCCTCTCTACACGTTTATTTCACATACAACATTCCTTTTGAATAAAGTGTGGCCAAAAAATTATTTTAGAATTTCTACATATATACAACATTACAAAGTTATATGGAGGAGTATGAACATTAATTTGCATTACATGGTGCCCACAATGATATTTATTCCGCACTATGAATTTTTATATTTTTATACTATACATAAAGTTAGTCATAATAAAGAGAAACGAAGAGCATCTCTCTCCATCGCATACACCCCCTCTATGCCCCTTTCACATATGCACACAAACTATCTCCATGTCCTCTAAAAGTACGCCCCCAACACATTCACGCATGTTTCATCTTTATCTCGCGATATATACTATGACGATCATTGTATTTTAAGTGAAAGCATGATACGTACATTGGACTTCAGAATCCACTCATTACGGTCACCATTTATGTTTTGTGGTTATTATGCAGTCACGGGCTCACCGTACAGCTCTGTATTTGCTCAAGACACGACTAGTTGACCAGTTAAACGCTCCACGTGGCACCTCTAGTGTTGTATCACATTATCTCACTACCGTTGCCCCACCTGTCAGTGTGTATCTACTCTACACTCTTATAAAAACAGAGTTGGTGATGATGGTGTGCCTGCCATCCTGCAATATAGGCCATCCGATTTATATCTGGCGGATAGGAAGGAAACTATGGCAATTTTGCAAAAACGTACCCACACACCTCTCCACATTTGCAAATAAGGCCTTCCCTCGTCATCCTTTTCTCTCACAAGATAAACTAGTCATACAAATGCATCCTGATGTTATGTGCAACGCACGGGCATCTTGCTAGTAAGAATGAAAACAAAGGACAAAAAAATATTGGACGGTGGTTCGAAGCCATGACCGAGGGCACAGCGGACAAGGTGGCCTTGTATTGGTATGCTGAGCCATTTGTTTTAACACATAGGAGTTGGTGTGGTAATTATACACACAGGCACGCATGCACACAAACTGCATGCACGCAACACTCACACGTACACACATAGCCACGCACGCATGCAAAAATCACACGCACACACGCACACATGCATGCACACACCACACGACCAACACACACTCTCACACTCAAGTGCTCAACCTGCACATGCATGCGCACACATCAGGCCCTGACAGACACATACACAACCAGGTGGTTCCCACGCACGGGTTGGAGTCCTGTCGTGCCTGCGTAAATTTGTGTTTATCTGACATTTTCCCTATGCGAACTAACAGGTGGGACCCATAAGGAATGTGGTCAATTTAACTAGTCAGCATGGTGCCACGCAGACTATTTAGCCGGTCAACAGAGTGCAATTCGATGTTGAACGGTGAGCAAGTGACCGTATAATCACCACAAAACGAATATAGTGACCGTAATGAGCATATTCTGAAGTCCCGTGACCATATTACGCATTTCTCTCTGTTGGCCCTCCAAAACTACATCTCTACACGTTCTCGCATGTTACATCTAACAACTATGCAATACAACACTAATACTACACTCTAACACAATAAATCATATGTGTTTTTAGTTTTACTAGATATCATATTGTTACTTAATTATTCAGTTTGCATACATTAAAATTGCCTTTGAAATGTATGGCCAGTATCATCTACCGTGCGGGAAAGATCCCGCCCATTCCTGTTTAATCGGGTTTGTAATGACGGATCGTGCGAAATAGCAAAACTATAGTACTATAGTACAAGTAATAGCTCACTGGGCCGCCGTGTCGTGTACTCCGTCGTAAGAGTGGAGAGCTTGCTTTCATAAATGTTCTAGTCCCTTTCACTGACATGTGGGACATCAAGCTACCGGGTCCACGTGCCATACCGAAATACAGTGCAGAGCAGCAGGGGTGAAGCACCCCAGTCATGGCGTCGGCATAGTAATGAGCAATGAGACGTCAAATCACAAAGTTGTACCTTTCCCGTAGTTAAGTTGGAGGGATGAAGTAATAATTCTAAAAGAATAAGTTGGAGGGACGAAGTCGGACGAAGCAACCATAATTTCACTCGTTGCTGAATCCCCTTCTCCCTCATCTTCTTCAAGTTAACCACGTGTTGCTTCTGCCTCATGTGGGACGCGGATCGACTTGGTAAAGCACTGACACGTGGGACTGCATGTCAGCAAACCGCCAGGCGAACATCCTCTAAAAATAAGAAACTTCCCCCGCCATTTGTGCGGCAAAATCACCTCCTTTTTACAAATCTTGATTCTATAATTTTTAGATCAATAAAATTGAGATTTGTATAGATAGCACACGGGAGAAAAACCAAGTGGTACGATTAAGAGCATCCACAATGTGTAGCCAAATATGAAAATAGCTTTTGGCATCGATGGGAACCATTGTGGATGGTGCTACCAAAGCCAAAAAGATGGAACCGAAGCTCCCTGGTTGATTGATTAAAGGAATAGAAAAATGCAACATCTCTCTTTCTCCCGTGCTTGGATGCATGTACAGTATAGAGCACAGAGTCTACTCCCCTATCCCTTCTATCACAAATCACAAAGCAGTGAGGCGTCAAATCATAAAACACGGACGAAGCAACCATCATTTCACTCTTCGTTGACTCCACTTCTCCATCGTCTTCTTTGAGAAACCACCTCACCGCACTAAGCTGGACGGACGACGCTATTGTGTACTAGTACTAGTACATTTACGCGTCCTTTGGTTCAACGGACTTCCTGGATGCAAATAAGGAGGTTGTCTCGGCTTGCAGGTAGCACTTGCGAATGACTTATTGTGGTCTCCCTCAATGGTGTTCTCCGTCGAACGCACTTCGCCAAACCACAACGTTCGAGATATCGTCGACGTCACCGCAATGGGGAAGGAAGTCAAATAGTTACTACCTCCATTTTTTTGTACACAAGGCTAGTATATCAAAATTATAGTTTGCAGAAGGACACTAACACTAATCAAGGCAAAATTGATGGGGTTTGCCTCGTACTAGCAACCAAGGACATTAATATACCCTTGCATGCATGCAGAAGTGAGAAGGTTGGTTTGCATGGCGCTGCATTAATCAAGTGATGAGGAGTGAGATGGTTACCTCTTTGGGCTTTGGAGAAAAAATACGCATTAATTGACATGTCAAACGAGGATTTGTATTGATTAATCATGTGAAGGAAAACCCCGCCTTTCTTTTTTAACACTAGTACTCCTATGTACGAACTTGTATCCTGTTTGGGTCTAGGCCTTGCATTGCCATACTTCACCACACATTTTTGCCAAGCTTGCCTAAAGTTTTCAAAATTAAAAGGAGGTACAATTGTGCACGGTTGTCGCGGTCACACCGCACCCTCACACAGTCGCTCCTGCACGCCGCGGTCGCACCGCACCCTCAAACAGTCGCTCCTGCATGCTACAAACCCAACCAAGGGAACGCACCCTCACTAACACATGCTACCGCATGTGATCAAACCAAACTCATCCATCCTACCACTGACACATAATTTTCGTTCATACAGTATGTTTATCCAACCGCATGTTGGGGAAGATCCGTACGGCCCGTGCGATGGTCTGTTGGGGAAGAAGAAGAGGTGAGGAAGAAGGGTTAGGAGACGTAGGATATTCATCTAACCACCTGAAATGGTCGACTCACCCAAATGATGAAAGTCAGGCGACTTGCATAAATATATGTTTTTACACAGCAAAAGATCCCTAAAAACAACAACATAAAGAAAAACTATACTGCTCGCGGAACGAGACAGCCTCGTCGTCTTTGGCTGCCGGCGTGAACCAGCCATAGCTGCCGACGTGTGTCTCCGCACCGTGGTTGTCCTCGGCCTCCAACTACTTGTTCACGCGGAGTGTGCGGGCGCTCTGCACAGACGAGAGCACCACTCGGTTCAAGTCCAGGACGTCTGGTTCCGCCTGCAGTAGGGCCTCGATGGCAGCAGCATCCGCGCGCTCCGCATCGAGTTGAGCCTCCGCCGCCCGGTTCAAGTCCAGAACCTCTGGTTCCGCCTGTAGGAGGGCCTCGATGGCAGCGGTATCCGCGCGCTCTGCGTCAAGTTGAGCCTCCACCGCCCGGTTCACATCCACGACATCCGGTTCTGCCTGCAGGAGAGCCTCGATGGTAGCGGCATGCGCGCGCTCCGCGTCGAGTTGAGCCTCTGCCTCCCGTTCCTGCTTTAGTATCGCCAGGTTGAACCGCTGGTCCGCCTGCACCATGGGGGACCCGGACGTCAGCATGAAGTCGACGTCCATCGTCTCATATGCATCGGGGGCCTTTTGCGCCGTGACCTCCGCCATGAACATTGGATCGGCTTCCTCCTCCTCGTAGCTTGGCTCGAGAGAACTCGGGGATTGGCCCGCCGAAAAGCGAGCTTGGCAACGGATGTCTGTGGTGCTGACCAGTGCCGCAATTTCGGTGCGGCGCTCCGATGTCAGCATCTTGTAGTATGTGATTTGGCGGCGCACCATGGCTTTCCAGCGAACTATGGGACGCTTGATGCGGGCTAGGGGATCGAAAGGTGGGGGAATGGGCTGGAGAGGAGGTGTGGTTTTGGGCCAGTGGCTGGCGTAGGCCGAGCAGCGAAGGTTCTGGCATGAAAAGTGGTTCCAGTGATGATCGGTCAATCGGCTTTGACTATACATCTCTCTTATCGCGTTCGCATTGCACCCCGACACGCTGGACCCTCCACGTCGCTCACCGAATGGAACGCGCTTCGTCTTGCGTTTTTGCTCGCTTGTGGGACCGCAGTTGAGAGAAAACCGACGTCCCTCCCCCTCCCCCATCCGCGTAATTTATACTACTACTCCTTCTGTTTTATGTGGAGTAAATAAAAAGTTACAATTGGACTGGCTATACATGGCGAAATCCTAGTAGGAAGAGCATGCGCGAGAACAAGCACATTCACGTGGTTGAAAACAAATTGGAAACCATCTCTGTTTGAATACAAATCTAGGAGTACATGCGAATCTAACAATATTGATTGGGCGTTGTTGAATGTTGATACTTTTTTCTGTAAGTTTGACTAAAGTAGAGATACTTTGACTACACATAAAACTTATATGTAAACTAGAAAGGATCGGAGGGAGTATATTGTATGTTCAAAAGCGAAACGAACATTGAATACCCTTTATATATGATTTGCGGATGCTATGATCACCGGATCAAAATCTTGAATCTGCCTTAGGTATCACACATGCACCCACTCGTTCTCTCTCGATTTCATCTCGGGGTCCAGAGATTGATTGAAAGAGGACTAGGGTGGTTACAATACGTTTGTTTTGCTTATGAACGTACAATATACTCCCTCTGATCCCAACAGACCCCCTCCCCCCCCCCCGCAGGTCATTTCTATCATAGAAACAGACCAAACCTTTATCTCCTTGCACTACATGCAATTGATCTCAACATCAATCGATCTCATCAAGATGTGTCGGGGCATGAACTGAATTGGATGTCAAAACTAAGATGGGAAGTGAGGGAGTCCTGGATTAGGGGGTATCCGGACAGCCAGACTATATCCTTTGGCCGGACTGTTGGACTATGAAGATACAAGATTGAAGACTTCGTCCCATGTCCGGATGGGACTCTCCTTGGCGTGGAAGGCAAGCTTGGCAATACGGATATGTAGATCTCCTTCCTTGTAACCGACTCTGTGTAACCCTAGCCCCCTCCGGTGTCTATATAAACCGGAGGGTTTAGTCCGTAGGACCAACAACACTCATACCATAGGCTAGCTTCTAGGCTTTAGCCTCTTCGATCTCGTGGTAGATCAACTCTTGTAATACTAATATCATCAAGATCAATCAAGCAGGAGTAGGGTTTTACCTCCATCGAGAGGGCCCGAACCTGGGTAAAAACATCGTGTCCCCGTCTCCTATTACCATCCACCTAGACGCACAGTTCGGGACCCCCTACCCGAGATCCGCCGGTTTTGACACCGACATTGGTGCTTTCATTGAGAGTTCCTCTATGTAGTCATCGTTAGGCTGGATGGCTCCTTCAATCATCGGTAGTGATGCAGTCCGGGGTGAGAATTTTCTCCTCGGACATATCTTTGTATCCGGCGGCTCCTCACTGCGGGCCAACTCGCTTGGCCATCTGGAGTAGATCGAGAGTTACGCCCCTGGCCACCAGGTCAGGTTTGGAAGCATAAACCACACGGCTGACATCCACGGAGACTTGATCTTCGACGGATTCGAGCCCTTGTTGAGTGCGCTCCACGGTCACGATGAGCATGATTTAGCTCTACCATCGGATAGTGTTCGGGAGATCGCACCGGCGACCGCTCCGACCCTCAATTCGGAGCCAGTTGCGCCATGCAAGGACGGGTGGATAGACCCCGCCATGGAGGCCGCATCTTCAACGGAGATCGAGCCAAATACCGACCTTACCCTTCATGGGAGCCGTGACGCCGGACTGCTGGATTCTTCCACGGCCACGGACTCCGAACCGCCTGTGCCCGTGCCTATTGAATCCAACTGGGCGCTGATCATGGAGTTCACCTCCGCGGATATCTTTCAGCACTCGCCCTTTGGCGACATACTGAACTCATTAAGGTCTCTCTCCTTGTCAGGAGATTCCTGGCTGAACTATGGCTGGCCAGATCGGCATGCGGACAACGAAGAAATTCACCGCCCACCCACCACCCACTTAGTAGCCATTGTCGACGATTTGACCGACATGCTCGCCTTTGACTCAGAAGACATCGACGGTATGGACGACGATGCAGGAGACGAACAGGAGCCACTGCCCACAGGGCACTGGACGCCCACTTCATCATATGATGTATACATGGTGGACACACCCAAAGAAAATGACGACGAGGAACAGAAGGACGCAGCGAAGGATCGTTCCCTCGAGAAGCAGTCAAAGCGGCGGCGTAAGCGCCACTCCAAATCCCGCCTCGGCAGAAACAACGATCATATAGACCCAACGATAGAGCAGGGTGAGCCAGCGAACGACAAACACGGCATTGAACCACCATCTGACCACGGCAACACGGAGAATCAAACCGAACAACCCGACTCCGGCAAAGATAACAGTCTGAATGACATCACACGGGACAGGCGCCCGCAGCAACAGAATACCCATCAAAGGCTTGTTGCCACTGCGAGGAGTCTGAAAAAGTAGAAGCAAAGGCTCAGGGCTGCACAAAGACACACTCAGAATTAGATGGAGTGAAGTACTCAACACTGCAACAAAGTATGGCGGTAGTCGCCACACAAAGAGCTACCCGAAGCGAAAGTTGCTACCTGAATTCGATGAGGAGGCCTTAGATCCCCCGCAATCAAAAAACAAAACAGCCATCCAGTCGGATAGACGACCTCGTGGCCAACATAGAGCGGCAAACGACGCCGCACACAAGCCAGTACGCGATCCACATGAGGGCTCGCATCAAAAGGACGGCGCAACCAGATCCATCTACGGGCCAAGCAAGCGCGCTCCAGCACGCAATGCAACACAACAAAAATCCGAACACCACGGTACACCCAAATACGGGGGTGCCGCACACCCCCTGTGTTTCACCAATGAGGTGCTGGACCATGAATTTCCAGAGGGATTCAAACCCGTAAACATAGAGGTGTACGACGGAACGACAGACCCGGGGGTCTGGATTGAGGACTACATCCTCCATATCCACATGGCTCGAGGAGACGATCTCCATGCCATCAAGTACTTACCCCTCAAGCTCAAAGGGCCAGCTCGGCACTGGCTTAAAAGCCTCCTTGAAAACTCCATTGGAAGCTAGGAAGAGCTCGAGGACGCTTTTTGGGCAAATTTTCAAGGGACCTATGTCCGACCACCGGATGTAGACGATTTAAGTCATATAACTCAACAGCCCAGAGAGTCAGCCCGAAAGCTTTAGAACAGGTTTCTCACTAAAAAGAACCAAATAGTCGACTGTCCAGATGCCGAAGCCTTAGCAGCTTTCAAGCACAGCGTTCGAGACGAATGGCTTGCCAGACACCTCGACCAAGAAAAGTCGAGAACAATGGCAGCATTAACAAGCCTCATGACCCGCTTTTGCGCGGGCGAGGACAGCTGGTTAGCCCGATGTAGCACCAGCGACCCAAGTACATACGAAGTCAGGGACGGAAACGGGAAGCCACGACGCAGCAAAAACAAGCGCTGGAATAAAGAAGACAGCCCGAAGAGCACGGCGGTAAACGCTGGATTCAGAAGCTCTCGGCCAGGTCAGCAAAAGCTGCCCTCCAAAGGCAACAGAGACGAACTGTCCAGCCTGAACAAGATTCTGGACAAACTATGTCAGATCCACAGCACCCCTAATAAACCTGCAAATCATACCCATAGAGAATGTTGGGTCTTCAAGCAGTCCGGCAAACTCAACGCCAAACACAAGGGGCAGGATACACCAAGCGAAGACGAGGACGAGCCTCGCAAGCAAAGCACTGGGGAACAGAAGAAATTCCCACCAGAAGTCAAAACAGTAAACGTGTTACACGTGATGAAGGGGAGAAACAAAGCGGCACTCCTAGAGACACATGCCCCAGGGCCTATCACCGCGGAGTTCTGCCACTGGTCATCCCAACCGATCACCTTTGACCATCGGGATTACTCGGAAAGTATCCGGCATGCAGGATGGGCTGCCTTGGTGTTAGACCCGATAATTGACGGATACCACTTCACACGAGTCTTGATGGACGGCGGCAGTAGTTTAAACCTGATATATCAGGACACAGTCTGCAAAATGGGGATAGACCCAACAAAAATCAGCCATAGCAATACTACATTTAAGGGAGTAACGCCAGGCCCAGAAGCCCATTGCACGGGCTCCCTGCTACTAGAGGTTATATTCGGCTTTCCCGATAACTTCCGCAGCGAAAAGTTAACCTTCCACATCGCTCCGTTCCAAAGTGGCTATCAAGCACTACTCGGACACAAAGCTTTCGCTCGCTTTAACGCAATACCACATTACGCTTCTCTCATGCTTAAGATGTCTGGTCCACATCACATCATTACAGTAAATGGAAATATTGATCGCTCCTTGTGCTCGGAAGACCATGCGGCTGCCTTGGCAGCCGCACACTAGACGGCCTCACCAACTAGAGCATCTGACAGGTCGTTGACCACGGACACGGTTAGACAAGTCCGGTGAAGCTATATATAATTGGTATAGATGACCATCGTGCTACACTCGTCCAGGATACGGCACAACAGAGACACAGGCACAGACGTGCAGCAAGGACCCGTTCCAAGGATTCTTTTTAGATTAAGACCCTGCGTAAACCTTTTTTTACTGTCTCTTGTTGATACACATCCCCCGGATTCTCAGTACAATTGAGAAGGATGCTGGCGTATTGGCATGTGGCCACGTCAGAATATTGCACGTACCTGGACACCAGGGGCTTATTACAAAGGGCACTGTTTAGCCCAGTTTACATCATAAAGACCGAATACCTTAGGGAGTGTTCGGCGTCACGAGTTTGGCCTTATATGCATCAACTCCGAATCATGTCTTTGGTCAAATGTTGGGTTTTCCCGGCTCCTGTGTTTTGATGCCTTACGTTCTGCTCTATCAGCTAAGGCGGCACCAGGAGAACTACTGCGATTGTGCCCTAGTTCATCTGGATGAGCACCTCGGTAGAGAAAGCCGAAAACTAACTGTCATGATATAGCGTGAGACTGGTCAACCACTCGATGACCTAGCGGAATCTTCGGGATTCCTCCGCCTTGACGAAGGGCCGTTTCCCGGCCAGGCATGTACGTGCCCCGAATTTGGATGAGCGCAGAGCCACCAGGGGCTATATAGTAGCCCCACTATCAAACTCCTCTAGCTAAGTGAAAGTGTTAAAGCATTATAGTCTGATTTCCTAGTTCGCTGCGCTATCACCTCCTTAATGGACCAAGACGTTGGATCAAGTGTGAACATGCGTCTTCTGCGAGCACCCCCGCATTATATGCATGGGGGCTGAAGCCGACGACTGCCATCTTTCAGGTTATATACATATATACATACACGGCCGCACAGGAGGCATCATAGTACTTTCAGGCAAAAGAATAAATACAGCCTTGATAAACTCAATAAAACATTGTTTTTACAATGGGAATACATGTCAGTCAAACATAATATTCTTCGAGCACTGAGCCTCTATCGAACGAGTGCCTTCAAGAAATTCTTCAAAGTAGTGCTCGGCAGCCACTCGGCCTATGGCCAAACCCTGCGCCGCAACAGTGGTGGCATCCATCTCCGCCCAATATGTTTTGACACGGGCAAGGGCCATTCGCGATCCTTCTATGCACGCCGACCTCTTTACATCATCGATGCGTGGCACAGCACCAAGGAATTGTTGCACTAAGCTAAAGTAGCTATTTGGCATTGGCCCTCCCGGCCACAGATGATCCACAACGGACCTCATGGCAAGTCCGGATAATCTATGGAGCTCGGCCCACTCGGCCATTTGCTCATTCAACAGCAGCGGACGGGCTGGAGCATGAAACTGTGACCAAAACAGTTTTTCCACTTCGCGATCTTTTTGATATCGGAAGTATTCGGCCGAATCGGCAGCACTCGCTGCTAAGTCCAGATATTCGTCCGCAGAACTCCATAGCCGGTCCAGAGGTGCATACTTCGGATCCCTGAACTTAGTCCGCAACGAGAAGGGATTCCCAGATACAATATCCGCAGCTTGATGCAGCTCCTCCTTCGTCGCTCTAATTTTGGAGCAGGCTTCCTTGGCAGCCACCCGGGCCTTTTCCAGGTCCGTCGCCTTTGCCCGGTTTTCTTCTTCAAGAAGCTAGTAACGGTCAACAGCATCTTTTAACTCTACAGCCATCTTGGCTATTTTTTCTTTGCTCTCGCAATGCGCGGCCTGTTCGGCCCTTAACTCTCCGGACGTCGTTAAAGCGGCCGCATTGCTACTCCTTGCTTGCTCCTTGGCTCGGGAAAGCTCCGCCAAAAGGGTCTCCACGGTGGCAGCTCCATCTGCAGTCACAACATATTAAAGATACTGGCATCATGCTGCTCTTATTATGTGACAATCACCAGAAAAATCACTCACCCTGTGCCTCATCAAGCCGCTTGTTAACAAGCATGATGTCGGCATCTGCCGCATCCAGTTGCCGCCGTAGTTCGGCAAACCCATCAGTCCGGCTAGCCGCCGGAGCTTCAATCACCTACACATAAAGGCGGTCTAGTTATTACCTGGGACTATGATCCTCTGTTTGCCGCCATTTTCGACGACAACCAGAGTCTCAGGGGCTACTATCTACACAGGGCACATCTAAAAATGTGCGGTACTATCAAAAATGTACATCATTTCGCGTACCTCAAAACCCGTCAGTAGACTCATAAAGGCTTCATGCAACCCGCTTTCGGCGGACGAAATCCTTTCAATCACCATACCCATCAATGTGTGGTGCTCTTCTGAGATAGCCGCTTGCTCTAGCAGATCCCTCAGTACATCTGACCGCACACCAGACGGTGCCAGACTCTTTTGATTGCTCTCTTCAAGAGCCGGATACTGAGGACTTTGGGTGTCCATAGGATTACCTTCTGGCCTTGCCGGATCAGGAGAAACCCTCCGCGACGACACCTCGGGGTCGCCCGCCTCACAAGGCGGTATGGCAGCGGGAGGCGTTTCGCTCTCCATCATCTCTGGAAGAAGATCCCCTGAAGACGAGATCTGCTGAGAAGGGCTAAGATCCGAACTACAAGATAAATGCTTCGGTTATTTTCCTAAGAAGTAAGGCGAGATATTTTCATTATTAAGTACCCTTTTACTTACAGCTCGGTGGAGGGCTGATCCCCTTGAGGGCATAGTGCGGCCGGGGTGTCCCCCGGGGCAGGACCCTCCGGCAAAGTTTTCTTCCCCCGTTTGGAGACCATTGTCTCCGGGTCCTCAAAGGCGGTTCTCTTCCTTCCCTGGGGAGAGGAAGTTTCAGTTCCTCCTCCCTGGTTAACCTCCTTCACGGAGGCGCTAGCCTCCTTGTTCCCCCATTTGTCTTCTCCTGAGGGCGCTTGATAAGGCGTGATCTCCAGCATCCTGGTTAGCACGGGATTTGGTGAGGTCTCAGGGAGGGGGGCCGGACACCTGATCAACTTTGCCTTTGATATCCAATCCTGGTCAAAGAGTGGCTTTTAAGGCAACGTTGCGATAAATAAACGGACAGTGTGTTCAGATGCGGCGCTACTTACTTGGGTATCTGGGCGATTGCAGCTCAGACCTGCATCCTTAGTGATGTCCGGACACATTATTTGTGGTCCGAAGAACAATTTGTACATCTCCTCGGGCGTCATACCAAGGAAGTGTTGAATAGCTTGCGGTCCTTCCAGGTTGAATTCCCACATGCGAAGGGGCCGGCGTTTGCAAGGCTGGACTCGACGAACTAGCATAACTTGCACTACCATAACCAGACTGAAATCTCTATCAAAGAGATCTTGGATACGGCTTTGCAGTATTGGCACGTCCTTGGCTGGACCCCAGCTCAGCCCCTTGCTGATCCATGACATCAGTTGTGGTGGGGGGCCTGAGCAAAAGGTGGGGGCAGCTACCCACTTGGCACTTCGGGGAGCTATGATGTAGAACCACTCCCGCTGCCACAATCCGGACACCTCTGGGAAGCTACCCTCAGGTCATGGAGCATCAGCAATTTTGCTTATTAAAGCGCCTCCGCACGCTGCGTGCTGCCCCTCGATCATCTTCGGCTTCACATCGAAGGTCTTGAGCCACAGGCCAAAGTAAGGGATAATGTGGAGGAAGGCCTCACATACGACAATAAATGACAAAATGTGAAGAAGGGAATCCGGGGCCAGATCGTGAAAATCTAGCCCATAATAGAACATAAGACCCCTAACAAACGGATCCAGAGCGAGGCCTAGTCCTCGGAGGAAGTGGGAGACGAACACGACACTCCCATTGGGTTCGGGAGAGGGACGACCAGCCCTCGGGCAGGCAGCCGATGCGAAATTTCAGCAGTCAGATATCTGGCCTCTCTCAACTTCTTGATGTCCTCCTCCATGACGGAGGAAGGCATCCACCGACCTTGAAGGTTGGATCCGGACATAGTTGAAGGTCCGAAGCACCTGACCTGAGTTTTGGGTGTTAGAACTCGAGACGGGGGAAGGATTTGATTGAGCACGAGAGGGAAAAAAGAAAAAGCCTTGTCCCCTTTATAAAGAGGGTGAATATCAAGCGTCCTCCTCGTGGCCGTTTGGGACTTGCCTAAGATCTAGGAGTCCTACCAATAGGCACGGTTGGGTTACCCACGTCCGTATTGATGAGAATCCCGTAATAAAGGGGACACGATCTCTGCTTCGACAAGACGTGCCAAGGAAACCGCCTCGCGAAACACGCTGAGATGGCTTATGAAAAACGATTCGAATAAAGACCTGACTATGGTGTGATGTCACACTACGGGGTACGTCAGCAGATTAGATTTGTGGAAATATTATTCTCTCTACGGTGGTATGTGGAACTTGTTTTGCAGAGCCGGACATGATCCTCGTGTTCAAAATCTTCTATGAAGTATTCGGAGGAGGAACCCGCCTTGCAATGCCGAAGACAATCTGCGTGCTGGACTCATCGTCATTGAAGCCTGGTTCAGGGGCTACTGAGGGAGTCCTGGATTAGGGGGTATCCGGACAGCCGTACTATATCCTTTGGCCGGACTGTTGGACTATGAAGATACAATATTGAAGACTTCGTCCCGTGTCCGGATGGGACTCTCCTTGGCGTGGAAGGCAAGCTTGGCAATACGGATATGTAGATCTCCTTCCTTGTAACCGACTCTGTGTAACCCTAGCCCCCTCCGGTGTCTATATAAACCGGAGGGTTTAGTCCGTAGGACCAACAACAATCATACCATAGGCTAGCTTCTAGGGTTTAGCCTCTTCGATCTCGTGGTAGATCAACTCTTGTAATACTCATATCATCAAGATCAATCAAGCAGGAGTAGGGTTTTACCTCCATCGAGAGGGCCCGAACCTGGGTAAAAACATCGTGTCCCCCATCTCTTGTTACCATCCGCCTAGACGCACAGTTCGGGACCCCCTACCCGAGATCCGCCAGTTTTTACACCGACAGGAAGCGACACGTAGTGGAGGCAAAGTGAAACTTTAAACGAACCGTTCGTTTGTATGCATGTCAGACAAATTACAACATTGTAAATACAAGCATGGTCTAGGCCCACATGCGAATGATACTCGGCAGAATGTTCAAATGAGGCATGCGGGAGGATGGACTCGACCGGAGGGCGGAATGATCGATGGAGAAGAGGGTTGGATAGGAATGAGAAATAAGCAACGCCACATGATTATACTTGAACGGCTCAAATAAACAATAAGTTGTCTCGTTTTCCCTTCCGTCTTGGTCATGGAGTAAGATACTCCCTCTATTTTTATTTACTTTGCATATTAGGTTTGACTGAAGTCAAACTTCATAAAATTTGACCAAATTTATAGAAAACTAGCAAGATGCTCGTGCATTGCACGGAACATCAAGATCTTGTGGGAGAAAAGGATGAACGAGGGAAGCCTTATCTGCAAATGTGGAGACGAGTGCGGGTAAATTGTCATAGTTTTCTTCCTATCCATTAGATATAGATCGGACAGCCTATATTGCAGGATGGCAGGCACACCATCATCACCAACCCTGCTTTTTATAAGAGTAGAAATATGAACATTTACAATAGCAAATCTATATGATGTGAAATTATATTCAATAATGAATCTAATGGTATTGATTTGTTATTGTATATCACTGCTGCAGGATGCTGCTAATGCAACACTACGATCAGAGACCCTTCGACGAAACTGTGAGTGATGCCATACTCACAAACGGTGGTGTAAAAAAACCGTCAAAAAGGTGCAAAACGTTTGTGATGGAGGATGCATCAAACACGGTTCAGATTTAAGTTGCGTGTGCGATGCAGGGCATACGGTTCATTCCACTTAACTATTTGCGATGAGGAGGAACAAAAGAAACGGGCAGTCAGATAAAGGTGTGTGTGATATACAGCATATGATTCACTCGGATGAACTGTTTGTGATCAGGCATAACAAAAGAAACGTTCAGCTAGATTCAAGGTGTGTGCAATATACGACATGCGATTCACACTGATGAACTGGTTGTATTGAGATAAGAGAACATAAATGGTTCAATATAACAAGATGTGTGTGATACGCGGCAAACAGGTCTGTAATCAGAAATGTGTGCGAAGACCAATAATAACACAGACAGTTGCTGCTAATAAGACGTGTGTGTTGTGTGATGGGATTGCATACAGAACAACAACATTATATACACACTTATAAGGACATGGTTGCATAACCAAATTAAACATCCACTTACATAGGTGGCTACTACAACCATGGCATTTGCACACACCAAAGTAAACTATTACATGCATAATTACATAGGTGGCTACTACACACATGACATTTCCACACACCAATAAAGTAAACTATATATTACATACATGATTAACTAGCATAAACGAACATATGATCATCATCTACTTCTTGTGACGCTTGCTCTACTTGTGGCTCGATCCGGGCTCGTCGATTTGGGTTACGAGGCACTTCCTCATGTCAACGATCCGCCTGTGCATCTCATAGCATGTGTACATGCTCTTGGCCGCGAACCTGAGGTGAGGTTCATCCAGTTGCCGCATCCGGGCCTTGTGCCAGGATACGGTACTTGTTCTCTAGGCATCCTGCTTCATCTTTTCATAGTAGGGGTCAATGATGGCCGAGGCGAGTTCGACCAGGGAGTCCTTCTTCGTGCTGCCCCAGACCCTGTAGTGGTCACGGATTTTGACAAGGTTCTTGCAGGCCAAGCCCGTAACACTGAGCGCTTTTACATCATCTTTGGTTTCCATCATGGCGAACTTGTAGTCGATGCTGTTGACAAACCTGTTGAAACGGTCGCAAGGCTCTGTGGCCATGCAATAGTGGTAGATGAGGACATGATGGCGCCCGCACAACTGGGCGATGGCAACTTTTTGATCTATGTCGGGATGACCGGCGGTGTACTAGAGGTCGATGCCGACCACCTTGTACTTGTCTCGAGCAAGCAACTGCTCAACGTTGTTGATGTAGTCATCCACCACGGCCGGGTTGATGGTGTACACCACCAAGAGATCCATCTCCCTCGCGTGGGTCTCCACTCTATGCTCCCTGAACTCCATTGGAGCGCCGCTAGACATCCCCTCTCTATGTGTCGTCGTGGGTGTGCTTGTTGTGTTGTGGGGCGCGATTGAAAGGTTGAAGAGACTAATGTTATAATGGCTGCGGGAATTAAAGGGGAAGCTGGACGGCCAGGAATATCGGCAGGCCCTGATGGCAGTTCTAATTTGCAGCATGTAACTCCATCGTGCCGCACGTAACTGCATCACGTGGCAACGTGCGCGGCGCATCCGCATGCATATGGGGGTCCTGACGTGATCGTGCGCATGCCCAACCGCTGGCAGAGCGCGCGCGGAGGGACGCGAGCAGAGCGCTCCACAGTCGCCTCAACGGCGAGCAGCCAGGGTGCAAAATAAGTTATTCTTCACCCAGGGTGTAGAATAAGTTATTCTTCACCCGACGTAATCTTACGACCGCTTCATAAATAAAATACTATTCATCACCCAGGGTGCAGAATAAGTTATTCTTCACTCGACGTAATCTTACGACCGCTTCATAAATAAATTACGTTTGAAATACAAATAGTTACATTTATATTGATTCACTACGTAAATTTGATATAAGAAAACAAAAAAATACGTTATAAGACCAGAAATATCGCATTTTATGTATGTTTTACACTATGTTTTACGTTCGTAATTTCACGTAACATAAAATATTTTTTACGACGAGTATATATTTTCTTACGTTCTCTTTTTACGTATGAAATAAGACAAAATTTATGGAACCTAAAAATACGGTGCATTGACGTCAAAACAAAGAGGGGTGAAGAATAACTATTCCTCACCCAGGGTGACGAATAGCGCGACCCTATATAGACTATTCTGATCATGGGATCAGAATAATATTATGATCACAACCCGAACTTCGTGAGTAACGCGCCTGAACTTTCCTGTGTACGAACCCGACCTTCGGGCTATCTTTGCAACCGTGGCTTTCCTCACGAATTATTCTTGTTAGTCGTGTTCTATATGATGTTAGTGTAATCTAGAATCGGTTTTAGCAACTAAATATCGGTTTTAAATAGGAATCTCGCTCGTTGGCGGATTTTGCTCCCGGGTCGTGATGAAATTGTGTTTTTTGCAATTTTACTGCCTCAGTTGTTCGACCTGAAGTTCCCCGTGTGCTGGGTTGAACTTCCGCCAACATTACCCAAATGGGGCTTGCTATATATCATTGGAAAGCTATGGACACCAGTATCATGACCCAAGTTAAATTTTTGGCAAAATGTAAGCGGTTTAAGAGCAGTTTTGAAAACCATTTTTTCTTCATGCAAAAAACGTGAATCGTATTTTCGATCGCATTTTTAAACCGTTTATCGGAATGAGGCAAATAATATGGCATTGGAAAGCTGCTGCAAAACCGCTCCTTCCACATGTTGAAATTTTTCTCTAATTCCCTACGGTTATAGAGTAATTTGGAAAATCGTAGAATTTCGCAAAAGGAACACCCGAGTTCGTATTTTCAATGCCATTTTCTAAACGGCTAATCCAATTGAGGCAAATAATATGGCGTTGGAAATCTTATGAAAATGCCCTACTTTTTCATGTTAAAAGTTTTTTCCAATATTGATCGGTTTAAAAGTAATTTAGAAAACGATACAAGTTCCACCGAGTTTGTATTTTTGAGCTAATTTTTTAATCGTACGTCCAAATGCAGCAAATGATATGGCGTTGGAAAGCTTGAAGAAATGCGAAACTTTTCTGTATATATTGTTTCTCCTAATTCATTATGGTTTTATATCAGTTTTGAAAATGGCTAAAAACGTATTTTTGCCATAATTTCTACAAACTTTATCGGAATGGGGCAAATAATATACCGTTGAAAAGCTAAGGAAAATGTGAAACTTTTTCATGTTGATGGTTTTCTGTGATTCCTAGCCGTTTTCAAGTAATTTAAAAAATGGCAAGATCATTCGTTCTGCCTTTATTGCGAAACAGATTCTTCGAAAATGCACCACGTGAAGAACCTGAACTTCTCGGTATGTCTACTTGAACTTCACTCTGTTTTTTAGGGTGCTTTTTTGCTCGTAGGTCTCCATCCACTGCTCATAGCTCTCCATCCACTCACCGGAATTGAGCAAGTGATATACCGATGGAAAGCTGTTGTAAACACGCAACTTTCCCGTGTTGATTGGTTTTTCATACTCACGACAATTTTAAAAGTTTTTCATCTCAAATTCATTCACTATAGTAGTCGAACTTCGTGTTGTTTTCACGTTGAACTTCTGTGACGTATTTTGCATTTGTAATTTTCTCATCCATTCATCAAGTGTTACACAAATGGTATTTCTTTTGTATAAATCTCTCTCACAATATTTTTTTAACTTTATCCGACAGAGGACTTGAACTTATATCAACAAACTTTTAGTCTTTGCTTTTTTATTTCTTTTTAGTACAAAATGCACACCGTGTAGTACGTGAACTTCTGGCAGTTATTAACCTGAACTTCTCTCGGTTACATGAAAATATCTGAGTTTTTTTATGAATTTATAATCTGATTTTCTTAATCCTTTTTTATGAATTTTTGAAGCGCTCTATTTTCAAAAGTTGAACTTCTTGCTATTTTATTTTTGAACTTCTTGTTTCCATTCTTTAATAACGAGGAAAATCTGAGTTTTTAATAATCATCGAACTTCTCCATCTTTTTAATATGGACTTCCTAGCTTTATTTCTTAAGCCTTTTTAATGAAATTTTGAAGCGTTCTATTTTTAAAAGTTGAACTTCTTATTTTTTATTTTTGAACTTCTTGTTTCCATTCTTTAATAACTAGGAAAATCTGAATTTTCTATAATAATCCTACTTTTATATCGAACCGCTCTAACTTTTTTATTTGAATTTATTTTGTGTATTTTTAGAAATATAAAAAATGTAGTTTGGTTAGAAACATCAAACTTCTTCGTTATTTTGAATTGAACTTATTTGTTTTATTCTTTAGTAACCAAAAAAATTTGAGTTTTTAATTAAATATCAAACTTCTGCATGTGTTTAAATTGAACTTCTTGGTTTTATTCTTCAGTAACGAGAAAAACTGAGTTTTTAATGTACATTGAATTACTCTGTTTTTAAAATTGAACTTCTTGGTTTAATCTTTAGTATCGGGGAAAATCCGAATTTTAAAAAAACAAGGAAAATATTTTAAAACTTTTTTTGTTGTTCCCTTTTTGATTTGAACTTATTGGTTATTCTTTAGAACGAGAATCTAAGGTTTTTATCAACTTTGAACTTCTATGTTATTTTATTTGAACTTCTTAGTTTTATTCTTTAGTAATGAGGAAAATTGAGTTTTTTGAACCTCTTTGTTTTAAAATATTGAACTTCTTGGTTTTATTTTTTAATAATGTGAAAAATCTGAATTTTTTATAGACATTGAACTTCACTATTTTTTAAATTTGAACTTCTTAGTTTTATTGGTTAGTAATGGGGAAAATGCTTTTTTATATAAGCAATGATACCGTGCCGTTATTTTGAATTTGAACCTCTAGTTTTTATAGAATGGGGAAAATCAATTTTATACAATCTCTTGAAATGCTCCTTTTTTTAATTTGAACTTCTCTTTTTTTTTACAAACGAAGAAAATCCATTATAAAGATTTTTGAACTACTTTTTTTAACTTCTTGCTCAAATTTTTTGAACTTCCAAAATTTTCTTTTAGATATTAAAAACTTCATTTTTCTAACGTTTACCTGCTTCATTTTTTGAACTTTAACTTCTTATAGAATTTTGTCGCGACATTTTGTGCATTTTTTGCTTTTTAGTGAAATGGCCTAGGCGGTCCCTTTTTTCATTCGATGATTTTTCTTCTGCACGTGGTACACGTGAACTTCGGAGTTTCTGAGACATGAACTTCACGTGCTATTAATTTTTTTCTCATGAAACTCCATAGTTTTTATTCTTTGAATTCCATGATTTTTTTTGTTTAAATTTATTTGGTTCAAACTTCGATGTTCATTACACCTAAACTTTCAAAATCACACCTTTTTATACACATTTTCCATTGAATCGAACATGTGCAAAAACAATAGGAAAAGTTGGGTCAATTCTCATAAGCAATAGGACAAACATTTAGAGGGCACCCATAATAAGAAATATTGAACTACTACCAAAAGAACTCCCAGGGTGGATCGTCCTACATGAGGGAATGGGAGGTATTTTTCTTCAATATTTTTGTGAACGTGAACTTACCTTTTTAGAAAATAAGAAAAACATACTTCTCCCCCCTTAAATGTTTGTGACTTAATAAACACACAAAGAGAACATAACTACATAAGATAAATATCTAAATCCAACCAAGAATAGCTTTAAAATAAATTGTTTTTTCTTAGAGTAGTACACATGTCCTTTCTTTCTAGAGTATTACACATGCTATTTTTTCCACAAAAAATGGTGTTTTCTATAGTAGTACACTATCCTCTCGCAAGCACATATCTCCTATGCATTCACAATCAAGCCACACTTCGTCCACTCACCATTTTATTTTAGTTTTTGGTGTGCCCATACGGCCAGCTCTAGCAGCACTCGTTAGTGGAAAAGGCCTGGATCAAAGATTGTGTCACAGGGGGCGAGGCAATCTGTAGTCCAAATTCTCCAGGAGCAGCAAGAATGATGGACAGAGGAATTGAGGAAGCAGCAACCCTTTTGGTTCTGTTTTTGTGAAACTTTGTAATCAATCGTCACAGAGATACGGACAAGGACAGGGTAGACAAATTTCTACCAGGAGAATTAGACATGGGATATCTTGAGAGCACATGTGTTACGACCGTGGCGAATGCACGGGGTGGACTCAAGAGGGGCTCTGACAGGAAAATACTAGCAAGGCAGGCTACCTCAGTGCCGAAGATGATGCATCAGAACACGAGGGGGCGCGGCCAACGATCCACTCACCGGATACTGGTTGTGCAGGAACTCACCACTGCATTTTTGATGAACACTTAATCGTATTTCTTCAGTTGATGCACTTTTGAACCATTGTTGGTTGCAGAATTGAACCTCCGCTGTAGCAGTAGAAAGAATGGATTGAGAAGAGGTGAGCTCATGGGAGGGTCAGTGCATCACCGCATGGACTGCGTGCTAGTGGCCGAGGTTCCATCTGCAGGATGTCAGGGGCTTACGGCACACTAGGAGCCGAGCGGCGGCGCCTCGGGAGTCGGCGGAATCGCGCGGATGAGATCCCCGCTGCCGCTCACCCTTGGGCGAACTTCTCTGCCACCTCGCCGTGGACCTCCCCTGCTGGTAACGTGCTCCGGCGGTGCACCACTGGGTGATGCAGGGTTCGGACGCGTGGAAGCGCGCGAGCAAATCGGCGGGGTGGAGACTCAGCCGCGACGGCGGGCGGGAGTTGGGCCATGGCAGCGGGGCCCCAGGGGGCAGGGAGCATCTCGGCGGCGGCTGGGGGGTTGGTCACGGCGGCGCGCGGGGTCCGGGCGTCGCCAGCGAGCTAGGATCGGGTGTTTCCTAGGGAGGAGGCGCCTTGGGTTGCCGGGTCGGCAGCCGCGGCGCACGGGGCCAAGGGAGGCGGCCGTGCGCCGGGTCAGGGGCGGCAGAGGTGCGCCGGGTCAGGGCCGGCAGCGGCGGCGTGGGGGGTCAGAGGCGGCGGGGCGGGGGGTTGGTCGGGGGGTTCCTAGAGGCGACGGGTGGGTAGGGATCGAGGGGTGGGGAGAGTGATAGGTGCGAGAGGTGGGGCGGTTGGTTTTTTTTCTTCCAGGAGATCTCGGGAACATGGAATCACAACTATATAGGGTGCGTCGTGATCCAAATAGTTATTCTAATCCTGGGATTAGAATAGTGCTACTCTATATATGTGTGTGTGTGTGTGTGTATGCATATAGCAGTTGAACGCGCAAGGAAAAGCCGAGCGCACCGACGGACGCGAGCAGAGCGCGCCAACGGACATGAGTAGAGTGCACAGCACCACCTAACGGCAAGCAGAGCGTGCTCCGGTGCCTAACGGCGGGATAGACCTTCATTCAAGCCAATCATAATGTGTTCAAAAAACAAAAATTATCAAAAAGTAACGAGATAGACACTGGCAGGATAACTTATAAATTGATGGATGGAGTACTAGTTACAGTGATGCATATAATTAGGCAAGAAGAAAGATGCATCCATCAACGTACGACCTCCTCCTCCTCAACTCAGTGCGCCGGGCCACCGACCGGCAGCTAAGGAGCGGCGGCTTTTGTGGCAAGGTCAAGGTGCTTCTCAACAATGGCATCGAAGGATTCCAGCCGGTTGAAGAAGGCCAACGTCGTAGCATCCTCACTGGCCTTGTAGATACATATGTAAATGATTCGCTCGTACACATGGATGTGTAGGTCGATGGTTTCTTGCAGGGCGAGGCGCCTCGCGGCGAGCGCGACCTCCAGGTGGACATTCTTCATGGCGTCGGTGGGCAGTCCCAGGGCCACCAGTGCTTGAAAGAGGTTCCGACCATGGAGGCCGATTAGGGTGGCAGGCAATGAGGAGCCCGGGCGCGCGGGCTGGAGGAGTACGGCGATGTCATCCACGAGCTTCTTGACGACGGTGAACCTGTTGGTGGTGCGAACGATCATATGGGCGTACTGAGAGTCGTAGCTGGCGTCGACGGCGGCCATCCACCAGGCGGTCGCCAACACCATGTGGAGACGATCCACAGTGCCATGCCGTAGGCCGGCGTTGTGGACCATCTGGCACAGCCGCTGGCCGCTCGCGCGCACCGCCGCCATGTGTCTGGAGTGAGCACTTTTGCGCTTATTAGTGTACGTGCTTAGGCAAATGCTTAGGTGCGTACGATGTGGTAGATGCATTGGAATGGAGGGCGCCTTTATATGAGTGCAAATTGCGTTGCATTCACATCGTGCTGCCTCTTTTCCCGGTCTTCCTCCCATTACTTCCCTCATGCATTCACATGATGCTAATTGAAGGAGGATGCATCATTGGCCATTCAACATTTCGAGAACCGCTACCCTCTCCCTCGTCTGCATTAAAGCCATATCGGGAACTGCGACGCCCGCTGTCAAATCGAGTAGTACTGCGGCGCTCGCTGCACGCCCGGCTGAACACACCTCCTCGCCTCCATCTATGCTTAATTACTGAATTTTAGTTGCAAAAATTAGATACTCCTAGTGATTTTTAGCTTCATATTTTGACAAATCGCAGTGTTACAAGGTTGGCAAATGGCAATGTCACTAGATCAACAAATGTCATTCTTTCTAGTTTGACAAATGGCAACATACCCAATATGACATATGCAAATCGCACCAAATTGTTTGTAAGTGGTTCACACGGGTCATCCAAAAGAACCGTTTGTGTTCAAGAGATGCACAAATCCTGCTCTGACTTTGCATACGGGTGTTCTATCTAAAACGTTTGCGATCAAGAGGCATTAAAACCAATAGCCATTAAAACCAAGACATGTTGCGTCATGTGAATGGTTAACCGAACGCACACGGTTTGAATTATACAAACATTTGAGATATTGAAGTGGCAGCTATTTTTTTCAAAATGCCTTTGTTGGCTGTTATTATTCGATTGTGGCTTGTCTCAAAATGGACACAAAAAATATCACAGCATGTCGGGTGCCCTTCCATGATAGCATGCCAAGTTTCATGAATTTCATACGAGTTTTAGATTTACTAGAATTAAAAAACCAGGCATCTCAATGTTTTGCCAGCAATCAACGGTGCCCTGGTGTTTGAAATTCATTCCCATTTCTTGCATGGGACCTAAGCATGCACCCAAGGAGATAGATTTGATTTTTCAACCAATTTATATGCACTGAAGCATGCGCATGTAGTTCAAATTTGAATTATGCACATAAATGCATTGAAAACTCAATTAATGCATAAAAATGTCCAAACGAACCCTGAAAAAACACAAAAAATCACACAATACTCCTGTTGTTCTATGTTGACACGAGAAAAAATTTGAAAGAAATAAGAGGCAATGGATATCGTTTCATCCCCAAAGGTGGGACGTTCCCTATGGAAAACCATCATGCTTATTGTGAGAAGCTCCGGTTTGTGAGAAGCATAGACCCAAACCTGCCCCAAATGGGACATAATTTGTACCACGGCATGTTGATGCCGCTCCTTGATGGCATGCCAAGTTTCATGAATTTCAGATGAGTTTTGGATTTACTAGAATTTAAAAACCAGGCATCTCAATGTTTTGTCGGCAATCAATGGTGCCCTGGTGTTTGAAATTCATTCCCATTTCTTGCATGGGACCAAAGCATGCACCCAAGGAGACAGATTTGATTTTTCAACCAATTTATATGCACTGGAGCATGCGCATGTAGTTCAAATTTGAATTATGCACATAAATGCATTGAAAACTTAGTTAATGCATAAAAATGTCCAAATGAACCCCGAAAAATCACAAAAATTCACAAAACACTCATGTTGTTCTATGTTGACATGAGAAAAAAAATTGAAAGCAATAAGAGGCAATGGATATTGTTTCGTCCCCAAAGGTGGGACGTTCATGCTTGTTGTGAGAAGCTCCGGTTAGTGAGAAGCATATACCCAAACATGCCCCAAATGGGACAAAAATTTTACCACGACATGTTGATGCCGCTCCATGATAGCACGCCAAGTTTCATGGATTTCAAATGGGTTTTGGATTTACTAGAATTTAAAAACCATGCATCTCAATGTTTTGCCGCCAATCAATGGTGCCATGGTGTTTGAAATTCATTCCCATTTCTTGCATGGGACCTAAGCATGCACCCAAGGACATAGATTTGATTTTTCAACCAGTTTATATGCATTGGAGCATGCGCATGTAGTTCGAATTTGAACTATGCACATAAATGCATTGAAAACTCACTTAATGCATAAAAATGTCCAAACGAACCCCGAAAAATCACAAAAATTCACACAACACTCATGTTGTTCTATGTTGACACGAGAAAAAAATTTGAAAGCAATAAGAGGCAATGGATATCGTTTCGTACCCAAAGGTGGGACGTTCCCTACCGAAAACCATCATGCTTGTCGTGAGAAGCTCCGGTATGTGAGAAGCATATACCCAAACCTGCCCCAAATGGGACATTTCTTTTACCATGGCATGTTGATGCTACTCCATGATAGCATGCCAAGTTTCATGAATTTCAGACGGGTTTTGGATTTACTAGAATTTAAAAACCAGGCATCTCAATGTTTCGCCGGCAATCAACGGTGCCATGGTGTTTGAAATTCATTCTCATTTCTTGCATGGGACCTAAGCATGCAGCCAAGGACATAGATTTGATTTTTCAACCAGTTTATATGCACTGGAGCATGTGCATGTAGTTCAAATTTGAATTATATGCACATAAATGCATTGAAAACTCACTTAATGCATAAAAATGTCCAAACGAACCCGAAAAATCACAAAAAATCACACAACACTCCTGTTGTTCTATGTTGACATGAGAAAAAAATTGAAAGCAATAAGAGGCAATGGATATCGTTTCGTCCCCAAAGGTGGGACGTTCCCTACCGAAAACCATCATGCTTGTTGTGAGAAGCTCCGGTTTGTGAGAGCATATACCCAAACCTGCCCCAAATGGGACAATTTTTTTACCACGGCATGTTGATGCTTCTCCATGATAGCATGCCAAGTTTCATGAATTTCAGATGAGTTTTGGATTTACTAGAATTTAAAAACCAGGCATCTCAATGTTTTGGCGGCAATCAACGGTGCCATGGTGTTTGAAATTCATTCCCATTTCTTGCATGGGACCTAAGCATGCACCCAAGGACAAAGATTTGTTTTTTCAAAGAATTTATATGCACTGGAGCATGTGCATGTAGTTCAAATTTGAATTATGCACATAAATGCATTGAAAACTCACTTAATGCATAAAAATGAGAACAAATAAACCCTGAATAATTCCAATTCTTTTATGATCACTGCAGATAAAAGTTCTAGCACTTCAAACACCGTCCATGGCCGATGTGACCCCATTGTGTAATTCAAATCAAGACAAAAAATCAAGTAGATCCCACTCAGTTTATTATAACCGACCGTGTGAGATGCAGCACAAAATATCTTCGGGCCGTGTCTAAATAAGGGACTATGTCTGAAGACACTTTGCGCGCCAGTTTTTTGGATGAAGTGATTCCAAATTTTCGACTTCCGCAGAAATATGTACCTCCCCGCCCCCTCGCCCTTACCAAAAGCCACATTTCCCCTCTTTCTGCCTTCCTTTCCAAGTTGAAACCTTCACTCCTTGCTTGCAGCACCGCCACCTCCTCGCCGGTGACCCTCCTTCACGCTGCTCGGCCTCGCCTATCCACGCAAGTAATCCACACCTGACTCCCATCATCCTCCTCCTTCCACATCCCACATGCCCCGGCCGCCAGCGCGAGCACGACACCTTCCACCCAAATCACCGACCCCTCCACCAAATAAGCGCCGGCCTAAGCCATGGTGCATGCAGTATAGCCAGGACCTCTAGGAGCATTTGGCAGTGGAGAAGCAAATCACGGCCGCACACGCGGATGAGGTCGCAATGGCTGCCATTCGTGCCGACCCCCAGATCTTGGAGGAGCACCTCACCGTCGAGGCCACCGTTGACGCCTCACATGCCGATGCTGCGACACGGTTGGCTACTTTAAATGACAGTTTGTGGCATTTTCTCGAGGCCACCGTCGGTGCCTTCGACGAAGACTATGAGGTGTTTTCTCAGCGTGCACGTGCTTACCTCATCTCGAGATCCAGTAGGTTGGTGCCCGGAGTGGCTGAGGCAACTCACCACTACAACGAGGGCACTCACGATGCGGAGGCCTCACCCTCTTCCATGCCCAAGGAGCCAATCGTCATTGATATCTCCGACAATGAGGAGTAGCTTGTCTTATTAGCTCACTATAAGGACCCATGTTCAGTTTGCTAGCTACTTCATTTCCTTAACAAATTTTGTGATATCTACTTTTACCATGCAATCTTCTGCTATAGTGTATATGTTCTATATGTCGTGCAATGTGGTGTTCAATTAACTGCTTGGTTCAATTATGCAAATGTGATGTTCAATTCTTCAGGGTGCAATATTTCCAAGTTGTTAAGCATGCTTGGTTTGGTTAATTGTCTGATCTTCTATTAGGAGTATGTTATATTGTTGAATTGGTGTTTAGTTAACTGCTTGGTTCATTTGTTGTGGCTTGGTTCACTTGTTGTGGTGTTTAGTTAACTGCTTGGTTCAATTCTGCAATGCGATGTTCAATTGTTGTGGGTGCATTCTGTTATTGTATACCATGTGAGGAATAAATCGAATTTGGCTATACTAAATACATGAGAAACAAATACAATTGCTATATCCAAGTTGTTAAGCATGCTTGGTTTGGTTAACTGTCTAATCTTCTATTAGGAGTATGTTATATTGTGCAATGTGGTGCTCAGTTAATGTTTGGTTCATTTGTTGTGGTATTTAGTTAACTGCTTGGTTCAGTTCTGCAATGTGATGTTCAATTGTTGTGGCTGCATTCTCTTATTGTATAGCATGTGAGGAATAAATCGAATTTGGCTGTACTAAATACATGAGAAACAAATACAATTGCTCTATTTCCAAGTTGTTAAGCATGCTTGGTTTGGTTAACTGTCTGATCTTCTATTAGGAGTATGTTATATTGCAATGTGGTGCTCAGTTAACGTTTGGTTCATTTGTTGTGGTGTTTAGTTAACTGCTTGGTTCAATTCTGCAATGTGATGTTCAATTGTTGTGGCTGCATTCTGTTATTATATACCATGTGAGGAATAAATCAAATTTGGCTGCACTTAATATATGAGAAACATATACAAGTGATGTATTTCCTAGTTCTTAATCATGCTTGGTTTGGATAAATGGGTTTTCCATGTGGCTTGAATTAATCTGCAATGTGCTTATTTATCATCAACATATTTTACTAATAGCATGCGAACCCTTACTTAGCCTGATTACTAACTACCTTATATGTGTTGCAGGGAAACAATGGGAAGCACCGAGGTTTACAAGATGGTACTAACTATTATCACTTGCCTTTTTGTATTCCTTTGCCCCATTTCCAATATAGAGAAGATATTTATGCACATCCTTGTTTTCAGGCTTCACTGATGATTACCTCTCAAACCACCTATGTGGTCAGGAGGCGAGGAAAGTTTTCATACAACACCCACGGTTCAATATTGAAGTGTTCCTGAAGAGGCCGAAGGATGGACGGTCAATCATCCACAGGCACTGGCCTAAAGTTGCAAAGACCTTCAACATGAATGAAGGCTCAATATTCGTCTTCCACTTCAGCAATTTTCCAGATGAGATGCATCTCTCTATGTACCGTCTATGATGCTAATTTCGAAAGGTTCTAGATGCTCCATGTGAAACTTGCTGCTGGTGCAGTTGTGTAATGGGGTACCTGAGTGCTGAAGCTATATCATGTTGTACTCCGATGTATTTCAATTATGAAATCCTGCTTCCTTAATATGGAAATGGAATATATTATGTGTTTAATATGAATGTCAATTAGATTAGTAAATGGATTGTTAATAATAGGGCAATTAGCTTGCTAATTGGGTTTTCCTATTGCAAACGGTTAATGAGAAAACACCGTGGGCGATGACCTCAGGAAACGCACATAGTTTCTAGGAATAAACCGTGTTGGATCAATGAACAATCACACACGACATTCTTTTTAAAACTATTTGCGTTACGCCACCTTGCGCAAATGTTTTCCTTGTAGCGATTGTGTGGGATGTATATACAAATAGAAACGTTTAGCGAGGACTGACTATGTGGGATGTACTTGCGGCCGGAAACAATTTCACCGTATAATTGTATTTTTGTAGCACAACTATACGTATTTCCGTATTTGAGCACTCGCCGGTCGCACACGACCTCATTTTGCCGAGCGTGTGTGCCAGGAGGGCATATCCCCAATGGTTTCTGGGTCGTGTGGGAAGGACCCCCCTATCGCCCACACTCACTTGGCGACGTTTCCGAATGCCATCGCGGAAAGGGGTTAAAAACCATTTGTTTAGGACCGACGCGCACCAGTGTATGTTATTATTTCTGTCTATAAACTTTGTCAAAGTTTACAAAGTTTGAATTTGAGCAAAGCTAAAATTTAGAGTAAATAAAAATAGAGGGAGTACGCAGGGACTAGTATAGTTACTACTATCTATAAACAGTCGGACAGCTACATTTAGCACACCATCTGACTACTTAATCAAGTGTTACGCTTCACTACTTGAAAAGGAAAAGGGTGGTACCATACCCAAAACCACCACACTGGGCTAGGGAACAACTTGGTATTGTACCACATTTGAACCTGGGCACGAAAACCACTTGTTATGCGCCTAACGCGCAACGCGGAGCACTGACGCTCGAATTTGGCCAGGAAAATAGGGAAACCGACATATGGGGCACAACAGTCGGGACGACGTGGCGCAGACTAGTCCAATGGAGGAGTTGGCCCATGACCTCCTCGCCACCGGCAACCGTTCATGTGGGTCATGGGGGCCAGCAACGTGGCGCGGCTCCAGCACCGCCTCTAGACACGGCGACCACGGTGAGAGACACGCTCATCGTCGCTGGACACGGTCGGCTTTAGTGTGTCGAGGGTGGCGTTAGCGCTGTGGCACGACCAGCAGATCAACACCTAGCTCGTCGAGGATGCACAGGGCGCCAAAGTGCGCGCGCGTCATGACGCGTCCGTGGAGTGGTGTAGTGCGGCCAACTGCATCCCCGGGACCTGAGACCATGTCGGGTCATCTTGCTTTGTCAATGACATGTGGAGATCGCATGTGAGCAAATGTCATCTCCAACGTTGCCACGACCGCAGCTGACTACCCTGGCACACCAAAAACCCTCGTCCCTCGCGCAGTCGCGCGGTGCGTTCCCAGCCAGCGCCAGCTACCCGCATTCATGACGTCCATATGTATGCCGTTGTTAAGAGGCTCGGTGCCCGAGGAACCAACTCTGGCAACTTAATGACGCACCCGGACGCTTGGCCTCACCGAAATGCACTACTTAAAGCGGCAACGCCGAGCTAACCTCCACACCATAGCGCATTGTCCTGCTACCTGGCACCACATCCTCCATGACCGCGAGCGCGAACGCTCTGCGAGAGAGCTTGTCTTCGGGGATGAAGCTCGAGGTCGCCGCCCTTACTCAAGTCGCCGCTCGCGACGCAATAGCGGTGTAGCCGGACGTGGAAGCGACCGCACAAGCGGTGGCCACGCTGGCGGCCGTCGACGGGAGCACCGTCAGCCACGCGTCCTACTTGCCGCCGTCGAACACCCGGCACCTCCGAGGTCGGGGATTCCTCCGAGGATGAGTAGGGCATGGGAGGCGGCAGGGCATGGTGTGCCAACTGGCCGGTCCGTCTCCCGTGTTCTACTCTTCCTCTCCGGAGACCGCACCTTCACTTCACGGGTCTTGAACCCCGCCCCCGTACATGGAGATCACAGATGGAGGACGTCGGTCGCCATCGTAGAATAGGTTTAGGGTCGGGTTTCTTTTATTTTTCTGTCCTATAAAAGTTCGAAATGTAATGAAAATCTGTCGTGTTTGCATTAATCTCGGCCGGTGTATATGAACTTTCACAATAATATAGTATATTGTAGGAGTACTAGCAAGATGCCCGTGCATTGCACGGAACATCAAGATCTTGTGGGAGAAAGGGATGAATGAGGCAAGGCCTTATCTGCAAATGTGGAGAGGAGTATGGGTAAATTGTCATAGTTTCCTTCCTATCTGTTAGATATAGATCGAACGACCTATATTGCAGGATGGCAGGCACACCATCATCACCAACTCTGCTTTTTATAAGAGTAGATATATATGGAATGATGATACGTTTTTGTGTGTATAAACTTAGAAGGTTTGAACCGAGACAAAGCTAATATGCGAAGTAAATAAACATATAGGGTCTACATACACAATTTATCTTAGGCACTCCAATAGTACATCCACTACACATTCACGCATTTCACATCTATGGGAAGCTACGAAAGGGTTAACATAAATTGCCTCTCTCTCTCCTCCCGGATTTTCATGGTGGTGGGCCCCTCCCTCCCCCCAATCTACAATCAACAGCTCACACGTTTCACATTACATTAATTACATAACTGGGATTACATAGGTGTAGCATTACTCGTCCTAAAAACCCAACTAAGCCAACCTCCCAGCATATCGCGCGGGAAAAGACCCGGCCGCGCCGTTTTAGTCGGGATTACCGGATTACTAGTAGTAGTATCGATGGATCGCGTGAAGCACCAAGTTTTTTTGAGGGGGCGAAGCACCAGGTTTAAAAGGAAAAAAGGTGGTACACTCACAGCACCCCTGTCGTGGTTGCATTGCACCCCACACATGTTCGGTCCTACACACGGCTCACACAAACGGAACGTGCTTCGGCTTGCCTCTTCACTGACATGTGGGACTGCACTTGGAGAAACCGACCGTGCGCCAAACTCCCCCCACCCACCGCATGAAAATCCCCCCCAAATCCCAAATTCAACCGCCCTTCGGCCAACTAGCCAATAATATTCCCCAAAGCCCCCTCCCCCCTGGCCCCCTCCACTCCATTCACTCCGCCAAAGCCGCCCTCCCCGTCGTGCCGATACGTCGGTGCCGCGGTTCGTCGAGGGGACGCACGGCGATCCTCTCGCTCCCACAGTACGCTCTCGTAGACTGTCATCCTCTAGTCGTGCCGCCACCGCTGGCAACGTTCTTGTGGAGACGCACGATGGTCAGCGCCGCCACCGCTGGCGACGTTCGTGTGGAGACGCACGGTGGTCAACTTCTCCCACTGTACGCGCATTCTAGACTGAGGCCCCGTGCATATCGGTGTAGCGTTGAATGTTAGCTGATAGATGTTGTTAATATCACTATCTGCCGAAGTAGTTTACAGTCCATATGCTCTGCTTAAGAAGCTTCCTTGCCCTGTTCTGCACTCAATCTGCTTAGCTGAGATGGCATGCCAAGCCCGATTAGTTGCTAAAATATCATGCCATATATTTATTGCGACATAGATTGCCATGGTCTAGTAGCCAATCTGTTAGGTTAAATAGCTCTACACCATTTTATACTTGATCTGTGTTGCTGAGATGGACTTCGATAGTTTGATGGTTGTGTGCTTGGCCACATTGACTGCTGAAATAGCCTGCCATAATTTAGCACGCAAATCTGTTTGCTGAATTAGCTTTACATATATTTCGTTACTTAGATCTGCTCGTCCAAATATCTTGCCATAGCTTTATACATCGACCTAGGTATTTTTTTTTGGACTTCATAAAAAAGCATATATGTTTTTCCTATCATATCTAGTAGAAGAACTAATTTGTATGTCTAACAGATGGACAGGACTTGGATAACTTATGCTCGAATATTCTCCGCTGCATATGTCGAGGGGGTTGAAAACTTCATGAACTTTATCAGAGCTGAGTACGGTGGTCCGAAATCAGATGTGCTCTGCCCGTGTAGCAGTTGTATGAATTCAGTTACAAGACCCCAGTCAACTATGCAAAATCATCTGGACTTGTATGGGATGTCGGTCACATATACTAGGTGCGTTCATCATGGTGAAGCTGTGAACGTCAATGTTACTGACTATGTGGAAGCAGCAGATCACCATCTTGATATGCCTGATGCTCAGGTGGAAGAGGAGGAGGAGGTGGTGGTGGCGGAGCTAGTGAGTTTGACCAACATTGAAACAATGCTACGAAATGCTCGTGCATTTCGTGAACTTTCACCTGCAGAAGAAAAATGGTGGGCCCGCATGTTGGAACAATGCAACGTGGATGTCACCCCAGGAAATAAGCTGTCAGTATTCTCAGCTATGGTCACCTTTCTTCAGGTGAAGACATCTGAGCGGATGACCAACAAATCATTCGATGCGATGTTGGCTGCTTTCCACAAATCTTTCCCAGATGCGTTTGAGCTGCCACGCACCTACAGTAAAATGAAGAATTTCCTTCGTGCAGTTGGAATTGCATATGATATGATCCATGTTTGTAAGAGTAATTGTGTTCTGTTCCGGAAGGATTATGCTAACTTAAGTGAATGCCCGAAATGCAAATCATCAAGATGGAAATATAGCGATGCTGTGAAGAGGATTCCTCATAATCTTCTGAGACATTTTCCAATTATATCAAGATTGCAGAGGTTGTTTCATGATGCCGAAACAAGAGAGGATGTACTATGGCATTCTAGGAACCAGGAGTACACAGATTAGAATGTAATGAGCCATTCATCTCATGGTAGTGACTAGAAAAGCTTCAATCAAAAACACAAAAGGTTTGCTACTGACCTGAGAAACATTAGACTTGGCTTAGCTTCAGATGGATTTAACCCATTTGGCCACCAGAGTGCCACATATAGCATGTGGCCAGTGCTTGTTATCCCTTACAACATGCCTCCAAATGTCTGCACCAAAGAATCAAACTACATGATGGCCTTGCTCATCCCAGGTCCAAAAAGTCCTGGAAAGGATTTTGATTTATTCATGCAGCCTCTTGTGGAGGAACTTCAATGGCTATGGAGGGGTGTTCTCACTCGAGACCTATATAGCAGCCCACCAACTGATTTCTTTCTGAGTGCTGTTATAATTTGGTGCATCCTTGATTATCCGACTTTGGGCATTATGTTAGGGCGAACGACACATGGTTACAATGCATGTGTTCGCTGTGACAGGAATCCGTTGTCATATGCAATACTTAGCAAGATCGGTTACATTGGATACCACCGTTTCCTTGCCAAGGACAAGCTGCGTCCCACAAAATACCGAAGACATGTGTTCAATGAAAAGCATGAAAACCGTGATGCGCCAAAGAGGCTCACCACCGATGAGTTTCAAGTGGAATTAGAGAAGGTCGGGCATATTACACCAGGAAACCATCCTGGTAATGGTAGCGGGAAAAGGAAGCGTGGCGGGGCAGAAGAGAGAGTATTGTTTACCCACAGGTCCACTTTGTGGGACTTGGAGTATTGGAAAGATTTGGGTCTGCGGCATAATCTTGATGTGATGCACATCGAGAAAAATATATGTGACAGCATTATCGGCACACTTCTTAATATTGAAGGCAAGATGAAAGATACCTTAAAATCTAGAATTGATTTGACACACCTGGGTATTAGAAAGGATTTGCAGGTGGAAGATGAAGGTAAACCACGTGATATGGCACCAGCTGTGTATGTCTTGGACAAGGTAAAAAGAAAAGAATTCTGTGAGGTCCTGTCATGTGTGAGATTCCCACGTGGATTTGCTTACAACCCTGAAAGGAGAGTCAGTGCAGATGGAAACAAGGTACAAGGGTCGAAAACTCATGACTGCCACGTCCTACTTCAAAGGGTTTTACCTGTTATCCTTAGAGGATTGGGCCGCCCTGACTTATACAGAGTAGTTGCAGAGTTGGGACAATTCTTCAGGGAACTCTGCAGTAGAAATAACAGGATAGATGCTTTGGAGCGTCTTAGAGACAAGATACCAACTATCCTATGCGACCTTGAGAAGATATATCCTCCAGCCTTCTTTGATGTGATGGTGCATTTGGCTGTTCATCTACCTGATGAGCCACTACTTAGAGGTCCAGTATAGTATGGCTGGATGTACCCTATTGAAAGGCGGCTAGGCACTTTCAAGGGCCATGTGAGGAACAGAGCTAGACCCGAGGGTTCCATTGCAGAGGCCTACATTGCTACAGAAGTGTAAGTGCATCTAGTGCCCCTTAGTGATTTTGGTGTATTGAAGACTTATAGGTTAAGGGACTGATGCGTTTATGAGTGTACACAGGTCTATAAGTCTATGAGGAGTTTGATATTTACAGAGAAAGTCGACCCCTAAAAATGAAGTTCTTCAATTGAAGACTTTGGATTTCTAAAGACTTTCTGAAGACTTTCAAAGTGAAGAAATTGGTGTAATCCTGAAGACTTGGTATTCATTCGAGGAACATGGAGCATGAAGACTTTTGTTTTCGTAGTTTCATTTTCTCTTTCTTGAGTCATAGGAAACACCGTACTGTTAAAGGGGGTCGAGGAAATACTAAGGAAAATTTTCCATGTGATGCTCAACTCAAATCCTACACCTACCAATCCCTTCGAGTGAAGCCATTGGAAATCTCATACAGTTCAGTCATATTCTTCAGTGACAGAGACGAAGTTCGTCTGGTCTCTGAGGAATTTGTTCTGACTGAGGATTTAGGAATTCGCCAGTGCGGATTGCCTACACAGTGAGGAACATGATAGCCCTGAGGAATTTGATACTCCAAATTCCGACCGTTGTTGTGCTATGCGCCAGCTGTCCCAAAATATCTACCCACCTAACGGTCATATCATTGAAGGGCATTTATGTCTTATCATGTCGGACTGCTCCCTAAGCTATAAATAGCTGCCCCTACAACCACTAGCTGGTTGGCAGCTCCGAGAGAAACTGACAGTTGTCATTTGAGAGCATCCCATCCTCCGAGGACTTTGAGTGCAAATCATCAAGTGAGGAAAACCCAAACCCAAACACCTACAAACCCAAAGTGATTGAGCATCACTGAAGAGATTGATCCTGCGTGGATCCGACGCTTGTTACCTTTGAAGACTGTGCATCTTCCAGACGGTTAGGCGTCATGGTATAGAGCATCCAAGAGGAAATTGTGGATCGCCGAGTGACCAAGTCTGTGAAGGTTTGGAAGTCACCTGAAGACTTACCACGAGTGATTGGGCGAGGTCTATGTGACCTTAGCTCAAGGGGAATACGATGAGTACTGAGTGTTCTGGACTGCCTGTTCAGAACTGGATGTCCGGGACTGTGTGTCCTCAGGTTTAAATACCTAGCCGCCCTAACCAGACGTCCAACTGTCACAGCAGTTGGAACTGGTCTACCAAATCATTGTCTTCACCAAGCTACCTGGTTCCATTTCCTCAACCCTTCCATTTCCTCATTTATGTGTTGTGTGCTTGTTCATATCTGTTTGAAGACTTTGACTGAAGACTCTCTCTATTTCCTCATTTCAATTTCTTCAGTCAGTCTATCTTATCCTGTGTTTATGCTTTCTGTACTCCGTGCTTATTTTTCATTTCATCATGAAGACCATGTTCATGTTCTGTTATGTTTATTTTTGAGTACTTATTCCGCTGCAAGTAGTTCTTCACTCAGGAATTTCCTCACCCTGAAATTCCTCAGTGAAGATTTCATAAAAATCACCTATTCACCCCCCCCCCCCCTCTAGTCGATATAATGCACTTTCAAGAAGCGTTGACATTCTGCTCAAAATACATTGAAGCAGCTGATCAGCTTAGCAAAGAGGTGGGTGAAGACAATCCCGGGCTCAATATTTTTGATTATTCTATTCGAGGTACAAGGAAGAGTCGACAAGAGGACAAACCTAAAGATTTGGAGAAAATGGTTTGGTATGTGTTGGATAATTTTCCTGAGATACTACCTTATATCAAGTAAGTGCTAGGTACTGCAGCTTATACATTCTAATCTACTAAACTTGCAGCACATTCTTATTTATTTAGATGTTTGACGTGATCACTATGTTGTGCAACATCTACAAAAAGGAGTTACTGCCGCAAAATCCAAGAAACATTGACAAACTGGTTATGGCAGGATTTGCGAAATGGTTCAAGAGCCATGTAAGCTTTTGAATTGCACTGTCAGTTTTTTTTAATATATTGAGTACATAAGATGATCGGCTTGTCTATTTTCTAACCATAGGTTAAGAAGATGCAGGAGGATGGGCAGGCAGTTGATGATGCCATTTACGCACTAGCAATGGGTTCTGATACTCGAGTAAGACATTATGAATCTTGCGTTGTTGGAGATGTGCGCTACAACACCCTTGCACGCGACGAAGGCAGGAAGACACAAAACATTGCCATCATGAGCATGGATACATACGGCAGAGAGGTAACTGAGATGTATGCTAACATAACAGACATTGTTCGGTTGTAGTATATCTCCAGTTTCAAGGATCATCGGTGTGTGGTTCTATTGTGTTGTCGTTGGTATAACCTGTTTTCCAGGATCGCAAAACCAGAGCTGATGATTATTTCAAATCCATCAATGTCAAGGCGGCGTACCAGACCAACGAGCCTTTTATTTTGGCAAATCAAGCAACACGGATATTTTTCTTGGAAGACACATTTGCACGTAGCGATGACTGGAGAGTATTGCAAAGGTTTGAGCAGAGGAATTCATTTAATGAAGTTGCACAACAAGATGATGCTTACTCTGCTGCTGATGTACAAGATTCCACAGATGTTCCTAATATCTTTGAGAACCATCACGTCAATGATGCTGGCGAAAAGATTGACTATCGTGTTGTGGACATACGAGAGTTGATCAAGAAGAAGCCAACGTTCGAGGACATTGAGGATGAAGAAGAAGATGACACTGTGGGGAATTACGATTCAGACTAATACATGACACGTCTCCAACGTATCAATAATTTTTTATCGTTCCATGTTGTTATATTATCAATCTTGGATGTTCTATGATCATTTTATAGTCATTTTATATCATTTTTTGGTACTAACCTATTGACATAGTGCCAGGTGCCAGTTCTTGTTTTTCCGTGTTTTTTACATCGTAGAAAATCAATATCAAACGGAGTCCAAATGCCACGAAACTTTATGGAGATTTTTTATGGGCCAGAAGGAACAAGTTGGGCCCTGGAAGCACCTAGGGGAGTCCCGAGGAGGGGACAACCCACCAGGGCGCGCCAGGAGGCCTGGAAGCGCCCTGGTGGGGTGTGCCCACCTCGGTGCCCCCCGGACCGCCTCTTTGCTCTATAAATACCCAAATATTCCAAAAACCCTAGGGGAGTCCACGAAATATTCATCCAGCCGCCGCAAAGTCCAGAACCACCAGATCCAATCTAGACACCATCTCGGATGGGGTTCACCACCTCCATTGGTGCCTCTCCGATGATGCGTGAGTAGGTCCTTGTAGACCTTCGGGTCCGTAGTAAGTAGCTAGATGGCTTCATCTCTCTCTCTTTCTCTCTCTCTCTCTCTTGATTCTCAATAAAATGGTCTCTTGGAGATCCATATGATGTAACTCTTTTTGCGGTGTGTTTGTTGGGATCTGATGAACTTTGAGTTTATGATCATTCATATCTTTTTATATCCATGAAAGTTATTTGAGTTTCTTTTATCTCTTATATGCATGATCTCTTATAGCCTCGTATTTCTTCTCCAATATTTGGGTTTTGTTTGGCCAACTTGATCTATTTATCTTGCAATGGGAAGAGGTGCCCGGTAGTGGGTTCGATCTTACGGTGCTCGATCCTAGTGACAGGAAGGGAACCGACACGTATGTATCATTGCTACTAAGGATAAAAAGACGGGGTCTATATCTACGCAATAGATAAACAGATCTTGTCTACATCATGTCATCGTTCTTATTGCATTACTCCATTTTTCCATGAACTTAATACACTAATGCATGCTAGATAGCGGTCGATGTGTGGAGTAATAGTAGTAGATGCAGGCAGGAGTCGGTCTACTAATCTTGGACGTGATGCCTAAGTAATGATCATTGCCTGGAAATCGTCATAATTATTTGAGGTTCTATCAATTTCCCAACAGTAATTTGTTTACCCGTCGTTTGCTATTTTTGTCGAGAGAAGCCACTAGGGAAACCTACGGCCCCCAAGTCTTCTTCCTCATATATTTGCTTGAGATCTACTTTTCCTTTGCATTTTTATTCAGATCCATTAAACCAAAAATACAAAAATACTTTGCTGCACTTTATTTTATTTGTGATCTACAATTTTCTAGTATTGTTACCCGAAAGGGATTGACAACCCCTTTAACACGTCGGCTTGCGAGGTGTTGTTATCTGTGCAGTTGTTGTTTACGTTGTGTTGCTTGGTTCTCCTACTAGTTCAATAACCTTGGTTTCTTCACTGAGGGAAATACCTACCGTCGTTGTGTTGCATCATCCCTTCCTCTTGGGGAAATACCGACGTAGTCCTACAGACAGGAGCTTTTTCTAGCGCTATAGTCCGAGAGCGATCAAAAGGAATTTTTGGCGCCGTTGCCGAGGAGGATCTTCTTCATAACTAGGTTCCTAATCACAAATCTCATCTCCTCGCAATTTAAATTATTTTCCATTTTCCTCTCGTTTTCCTCTCCCCCACTTCACAAAAATTTGCCGTTTTATTCGCCCTCTTTTTCGTTCGCCTTTTTCTCGTCAGATCTTCTGTTGCATCTTCGCTTGCTAAAAATCTATTGATATGGATCCCCATCCACTTGCTAATCTTTTTAAAAGATCCAATCATGTTGAACCAATTGCTAGTGAGTTGCGTGCACTAGATTATCTTTATGAAGTTTTTCTTGAGATTCATGAAACTGAAAATTGTGATGAAGAAATTTATGAAGTGATTCATGATAGCTCCTTGAATGAAAAGCATGGTTGCAATGATTTTACTATAAATTCTATTAATGTCAATTGTGCTAATAATATGCAAAACCCCAAGCTTGGGGATGCTAATTTTTCTATGTCTACTACTTTTTGCAATGATCATGATTGGGGTGATTCTTCTTATGATCTTGAAAATTTATTTAAGCCTCATGATGAATATGTTTGCAATAATATTGAAAGTGGGCTTGGAGTGGTCATGACTTTAGTTGATGTTAACCCCACTATCTTGGAAGATCATAAAACTTGTATGCATGTGGATCGTTAAGAGAAAATTTTATATGATAGCTATATTATTGAATTTGATTATGATCCTACATATAATTATTATGAGAGAGGAAAATATGGTTTTAGAAATTTTCATGTTATTAAATTTCCTCTCGTTATGTTGAGATTGTCAATGTTTTATTCCTCTCCTTTGCGTATGGTAGATATTTCTTGTCTTGACAATTTGTTTTCCTATAAAATTCCTATGCATAGGAAGTATGTTAGACTTAAATGTGTTTGTCATATGTTTCATGATGCTCTCTTTGTGTTTCAATTATTATCTTTCATGTGAGCATCAATGAAATCTTTATGCCTAGCTAAGGGTGTAAAACTATAGCGCTTGTTGGGAGGCAACCCAATGAATACAATTTATTTTTGCTTTTTGCTTCCTGTTATTGTGTGTTAGCACAATTATGCTACTGTTATTATTGTGTTTTTTATGTTTTAATTAGTGTTTGTGCCAAGTAAAGCCTTTAGGATCTTCTTGGGTGATAGTTGTTTGATCTTGCTGAAAAAACAGAAACTTTTACGCTCATGAAATTAATTTTCATCTTTTAATACAGAGCGCTAAAATACCCATTCCACTTGAACTCGATCAATATACAAATTTCTCAGGTCGTCCTAATTTTTTAGAACTTTTGGAGTGACAGAAGTATTCGAAATAGTCAGATTGCTACAGACGGTTCTGTTTTGACAGATTCTGTTTTCTTTGTGTTGTGTGCTTATTTTGATGGCTCTATTGTTTTCTTCGATGAGTTTTTTCCATAGAAAAGTTAGAATACAGTAGATATAATACAAAAACAAAATATGAATTGGTTTGATACAGCACTTATAGTAGTGGTTTATTATTCTTATACTAACGGATCTCCCGAAGGTTTTGTTGCGTTTTGTGTGATTGAAGTTTTCAAGTTTTGGGTTATCTTACGATGGATGAAGGAAGGATGGAAGAGCCTAAGCTTCGGGATGCCCCGGAATCCCAACCTATTATCCAAAAAGAGCGACCAACTAAGCTTGGGGATGCCCCCGAGTGGCATCCCCGCTTTCTTCCAACAACTATCGGTATTTTACTCGAGATTATATTTTTATTTGTCACATGATATATGTTTTGCTTGGAGCGTCTTGTATGATATGAGTCTTTGCTTGTTTTATTTTGTGTTTTAAGTCATCAATCCTTGCTGGACACACCTATTTGAGAGAGCCAAAATTATGTCATGACTTGTTAGAATTGCTCTCTATACTTCACTTAAATCTTTTATGAGCTAGGACATGCTCTAGTGCTTCACTTATATCTTTTTTAGCACGGTGTGCTTAGTATTTTTGAAGAAATGCTCTATTGCTTCACTTAGATTTATTTGAGAGTTAGTAAAATTTCGAAGAAATTATCTCTTGCTTCACTTAAATTATTTTGAGAGAAAGAAATTTGTTATGCTCATGATCTTCACTTATATTTGTTTGAGCTTATGAAAAGCAACACATGAAAATTAGTCCCAAAGTGATAGATATCCAAGAAGGATAAAGAAAAGAAAAATGTCATGAAGATCATTGGAAAAAATAAACTTGATTCTAAGTAATAGTTTTGAAATATAATGATGTGATATGTGAGTTATGTTGATGAGTAATTATGCTCTAGTAGGAATATTGGTGTTAAGGTTTGTGATTCCGAAGCATGCACGTATAGTCTCTCGTTATGCTATGATGTTGGAGCATGATTTATTTTTTATTGTCTTCCTTATGAGTGGCGGTCGGGGAAGAGCGATGGTCTTTTCCTACCAATATATCCCCCTAGGGGCATGCATAGTAGTACTTTGCTTCGAGGGCTAATAAACTTTTGCAATAAGTATATGAGTTCTTTATGACTAATGTGAGTCCATGGATTATACGCACTCTTACCTTTTCGCAATTTGCTAGCCTCTAAACTACTGTGCATTGCCATTTCTCACATTGAGACATGGTGCAAACTTCGCAGGTGCATCCAAAACCCGTGATATGATACGCTCTATCACACATAAGCCTCATTATATCTTCCTCAAAACAGCCACCATACCTACCTATTATGGCTTTTCCATTTCCATTCCGAGATATATTGCCATGCAACTTCCACCGTTTTCGTTTGATGACTTGAGCATTCATTGTCATATTGCTTTACATGATCATATAGCTGACACAGTGTTTGTGGCTCAGCCACCGTTCATCATTTTTCATACATGTTACGCTAGATCATTGCCAGAGGCATTTATATAGAGTCATATTTTGTCATAGGTATCGAGTTGTAATTTTTATTTCTTTTGATTTATAAGTAAATAGAAGTGTGATGATCATCATTATTAGAGCAGTGCCCCAGTGAGGAAAGGATGATGGAGCCTATGATTCCCCCACAAGTCGGGATGAGGCTTCGGACAATGAGAGAAAAGAAAGAAGAAAGGAGAAAAAAAGGAAAGAAAGGAAAATAAAAAAAGAAAAAAAACAAAGAGAGAAGGTGCATTGCTAGTATCCTTTACCACACTTGTGCTTCAAAGTAGCACCATGTTTTTCATATGGAGAGTCTCCTATGTTGCCACTTTCATATACTAGTGGGAATTTTTCATTATAGGATTAGATGCACACCCACTTAGTTTTCATATTGAGCTTTCATACACTTATAGCTCTTAGTGCATTCGTTGCATGGCAATCCCAACTCCTCACATTGATATCGATTGATGGGCATCTCCATAGCCCGTTGGTTAGTCGCATCGATGTGAGACTTTCTTACTTTTTGTATTCTCTATATTTATCCCTATCATCATACTCTATTCCCCCCATAGTGCTATGTCCATGGCTTGCGCTCATGTATTGCGTAAGAGTTGAAAAAACTGAAGCGCGTCAAAAAGTACGAACCAATTGTTTGGCTTGTCATCAGGGTTGTGCATGATAAATACTTTGTGTTAAGAAGATAGAGCATGACAAGACTATATGATTTTGTAGGGATAACTTATTTTAGCGTTGATATTTTGAAAGACATGGTTGCTTGTTCATATGCTTGAGTAGCTAAATTATTATGTCAACACTAGACTATTGCTTTGAATCACATAAAAAGTCCAATTGTCCATGCTATAAAGAAGAGAATATGATATGACATGTTAAACAGCACTCCACATCAAAAATTCTGTTTTTATCACTTACCTACTCGAGGATGAGTAGGATTTAAGCTTGGGGATGCTGATACATCTCCAACGTATCTATAATTTTGTTTATATTATCAATCTTGGATGTTTTATAATCATTTTTTGGTACTAACCTATTGACATAGTGCCAAGTGTCAGTTCATGTTTTTTCTATGTTTTTTACATCGCAGAAAATCAATATCAAACAGAGTCCAAATGCCATGAAACTTTACGGAGATTTTTTATGGACCAGAAGGAACAAGTTGGGCCCTGGAAGCACCTGGGGGGAGTCCCGAGGAGGGGACAACCCACCAGGGCGCGCCAGGAGGCCCAGACGCGCCCTGGTGGGTTGTGCCCACCTCGGGTGCCCCCCGGACCGCCTCTTTGCTCTATAAATACCCAAATATTCCAGAAACCCTAGGGGAGTCGACGAAATATTCATCCAACCGCCGTAGAGTCTAGAACCACCAGATCCAATCTAGACATGGGGTTCACCACCTCCATTGGTGCCTCTCCGATGATGCGTGAGTAGTTCCTTGTAGACCTACGGGTACGTAGTTAGTAGCTACATGGCTTCATCTCTCTATCTCTCTCTCTTGATTCTCAATACAATGGTCTCTTGGAGATCCATATGATGTAACTCTTTTTGTGGTGTGTTTGTTGGGATCCGATGAACTTTAAGTTTATGATCAGTCATATCTTCTTATATCCATGAAAGTTATTTGAGTTTCTTTGATCTCTTATATGCATGATCTCTTATAGCCTTGTACTTCTTCTCTGATATTTGGATTTTGTTTGGCCAACTTGATCTATTTATCTTGCAATGGGAAGAGGTGCCCGATAGTGGGTTCGATCTTACGGTGCTCGATCCTAGTGACAGAAAGGGAACCGACACGTATGTATCATTGCTACTAAGGATAAAAAGATGGGATCTATATCTACGCAATAGATAAACGGATCTTGTCTACATCATGTCATCGCTCTTATTGCATTACTCTATTTTTCCATGAACTTAATACACTAGATGCATGCTGGATAGCGGTCGATGTGTGGAGTAATAGTAGTAGATGCAGGCAGAAGTCGGTCTACTAATCTTGGACGTGATGCCTATGTAATGATCATTGCCTGGATATCGTCATAATTATTTAAGGTTCTATCAATTGCCCAACAGTAATTTGTTTACCTGTCGTTTGCTATTTTTCTCGAGAGAAGCCACTAGTGAAACCTATGGCTCCCGGGTCTTCTTCCTCATATATTTGCTTGCGATCTACTTTTCCTTTGCATTTTTATTCAGATCTATTAAACCAAAAATACAAAAATACTTTGTTGCACTTTATTTTATTTGCGATCTACTATTTCAATCTACTACAATTTTCTAGCATCGTTACCCGAAAGGGATTGACAACCCCTTTAACACGTCGGTTGAGAGGTGTTGTTATTTTTGTGCAGGTTCTGTTTACGTTGTGTTGCTCGGTTCTCCTACTGGTTCGATAACCTTGGTTTCTTCACTGAGGGAAATACCTACCATCGCTGTGCTGCATCGTCCCTTCCTCTTTGGGGAAATACCGACGTAGTCCTGGCAGACAGGAGCTTTTTTGGCGCTATAGTCAAAGAGCGATCAATACACATGGCGAAGATGTTGACGCTGTTGCTGCTGCAGATGATGATTAGATTGCTTTTGTCGTATTTGGCTGTCAGAAGACGTTTTTATCTACTATGTGAAATTGCGTTTGCTATGACAATTGAAACCTGATGAACGTGTTGTTTAGTATTTTGCTGTGAGAACACCACTTGTTATGTATGTTGATTTGTGTTTGGTGCTTGTATGACGACTAAAACATGATGACGTTGTTGTTTAGTTGTACTCATATTTGGCTGTGAAACTTGAATTTGATGACATAGTTTGTTGTTGGACTGCAATTTGCTCGATGTCTTCGAATGGAACAAAGCTGACCCGATAGGGCCTCTGCTAATTTATTTATTTATTACCAAAAGGGCCTCTGCTAATTTATTTATTTATTACCAAAAGGGCCTCTGCTATTTATTTATATATGAGCAAAAGGGGATACCCCCGATTTCCGTTAATAGAAATCATTAGATGTTCACAACACTACGCCCAGCCTGCTACACAGGTTTCATTCATTACTAGTTTCAGCAAAGTGCTCATGTCATAGCCACTGAATACATCATGAGTGCTACATACACTGCAAATAGAAAGAAAATCATCCTACAAAGCACATCGATTTTGCCCATTATCTTCACAAGCTCTTTCATCTCCTCATTGCTGTCAAGGCCGTTCAGCAGATGTTGCTTGGCCTTGATCAGAGGAACTGCATCTTTAACCTTCTGCTCTGCATGTTCCTCTTCTGTCGTTCCTTTAGTTACTTGCCCAACACCCGAACCTGCTGATATTGGGATTCCTCAGCTAACCAAATAATCAGCATAGTTGCATCCCCCCACATCAGCAACTTCCCAGAAATACAAATCACACGAATCTTCCCTTTTCTGCACGAATCAAATTGGAAGATCATCAACCAAACTATTAAAAAATCAGCAACAGAAAGCAACAAAACAACACTTAAACATATTATTACCCCATGATTCGGGCATTTGTGGAAGACTCGGCTAGGGTTGAGGATTGTGATTGAGACGCGACGGATGACTCTGCGTGATTTGCAGTAGTGGCACAACACCAACGGTTGCGGGTTGCGATGAGCAACCGGCTGCGGTGCGTGTGCCGGCAGGGGTGTGATGAGACCCACAGGCGATGGTACGGGTGGCAACTTGGCACATATTTGGTTGTTGCCTGCTGAAGAGCAGGTGGACGAGCAGCCAGTGGACATGGTTGTTGCGGCCAGAGCTTCTGATGCTAGGCAGAGTAAGTAGAGAAGAGGAGAAGCAAATGTTGGATATGTTAGTTTCATTACTTGCAGAGTAGCATAGCACCATATATAGTCATAGTCTAGGTTTGGATTCAAACCAGCTACAGGAGCATGTCTCTCTTTTTTCAAAAACTCAGCAACATCTCTTTACTGGTACACTAGCTTGTTCTGTACGCCTTCTCAAGTCTTTGATTTTATTTTTTTGCGAGGAAGGAAGGTGGAAAAAATTAAGAGTTCCTGGGACTCGAACCCAAGACCTCTTGGTTGAAAACCAAGGGTGCTAGTCACTTATGTGACGAACGTTCCCTGGGAGGAGGACGGCAGACAAACGCATTTTCTTTGCAGTTTTAGTTGTGACGCAAGATCGAACGGTCGCAGTTTCGGGAATGTTATCAGGCAAACGAGCCCAGTTTTTCTTTTCTTCTTATATATAAAAAAAAGTATGCTACTTGGTGTCGACTTAGTCAACAAACGATTGTGCCAACCTTGACCGTTCAATTTTCATTCAACGTATGTCGTGTTTCTTCAGTCTCTTCTTCCTCCATCCGCCAAAGCCAAACCAGCGCTGGCGGGACCGCCTGCTCCCGCCTCCCACGGCTAGCTGTGTTGTCGCGCACGCATCGTGGCCACATCACACCCTAAAACTCTGCGCATCTTCCCCGGCTCCTATTCGTTCCCGTCCGAGGCCTCACCATCGTCCTCCCCCTTGGTTCCTCGCCGCAGCGCCGCCCTCCGGTGTTGTCAACATGGTCAACAACCGAGAGGAATAAGGAGATGACTGTACATGGTGAGGATGACAGTAGGGACCCAGCAGCGCGCGTAGTAATTTTGTTTTTTGGGACGGAGAAGGGTATCAACTGGGTTGTGCGGGAGCTGTGGCCCGTCTAGCCCAGGCTTTTATTTCATATGTTTACCACATGACCGGCCCAGTATGTTTTTTCCTTTCTGAAAATGTCTATCCCAACTATTTTGTTTTTCGCAGAATAACCAACATAGGCCTACTTGCTTTTCTATGCCCTGCTGGGCCGGAAATCTTTCAAGACGAGGAGGGATGCATTCGGGCTTGCCCAGAAAATGAGCTATAAGTAATAATGAATGGGTTGTAAAATGAAAAAATACAACAAACAGGCAATTAGTTCCAAAATACTTTTTTCTTTTGGATTTTGATATTTTAAATTCATTGTTTTTGTGCGGGTAAAATTTCATTGGATTTAAATTAAGGTTTGTTTAGTTTTTAAATTAATTTGAATCTGGCTAGAAATTTCGGGTTGTATGCTATTTGGGATAGATTTGGAGGCTGACTTGTGGGTCTACTAGGTTGACGTGTACGAAAGGCTTTGTCAACTTAGTCCACAAACGATTCTAGCAGTAGTGACCGTTGGATGTTAATCCAATGGCCGTGCTGCTTCTTCAATATCTGATCTTCTTGCTCCAGCCGCCCAAACCAGCACCGGTGGGACTGCCTGCTCCCGCCTCCCGTGGCCGACTGTGCTGCCGCACAAGCCGCACCGCCCCACCCTACTCCATTGTCGGCCAGGCCATTCCTCTACTCACCCACACCTCATGTTATTTTCTGGCGACGGCAGCCGAACCAATAAACCCTCGTACTCCCCACCGCGTGGGCAACCACTTCCGAGTCTTCCCCGGCTCCGTGTCGTTCCCTTCCTAGGCCTCGCCATCGTCCATCGCCCTGGTGCTCTCGGCGCGGCGTGGTCAACGTGATCAACGAACGACATCCATCGAAAGTGGACTGTACGTGGAGAGGCTGACAGCTGGGTCCATGGCCGCACACAAGGAAATGCCTCCTTATTACGTGCAAAATAATGATTCATCCACCTAATAGCTAGGAACCACCGGAAGGGCCTCTGTATTTCATGAAAAAACGTTCCCCCCGCTGACAGCTCGGACCCGCAAGCTATATCTTCACATGCAAGGAAGTGCCTCCTTATTACGCACAAAAAATGAATACTTCCCCTGCTAGCTGGGACCCACCATAGTGGGAGGCTTACTTGTGGGCCTACTAAGTTGACACGGACAGAGGGCTTTGTAAACTTAGTCAATATGAATGATTCTAGCTCAAGTGACCATACGATGTCCATCCAACAGCCGTAGTGCTTCTTCAACCTCTAGTCTTCTTGCTCCAGCCGCCCAAACCAGCACCGGTCATGCCGCCTGCTCATGCCTCCCGTGGCCGGCTGTGCTTCCACGGAGGCCTCACCGCCCCCTACTACTCCCACCGCTGACCAGGCCCTGCGGCGACGGCAGCCTCACACCGCAGTCGAACCAATGAACCCTCGTACTCCTCTCCGCGTGGGCATCCACTTCCGCGTCTTCCCTGGCTCCACGTCATCCCCTTCCTAGGCCTCGCCGTCGTCCACCGCCCTGGTGCTCTCAGTGTGGCATGGTCGACGTGGTCAACGAACGACTTCCATCGAAAAAGTATTGTACATGGAGAGGCTGACAGATGGGTCCATGGCCGCAGCAAGGAAGTGCAACCTTATTACACGCAAAATAATGATTCCTCCACCTGACAACAGGGACCCACCAGACGGGCCACCATATTTCACGAAAAAAAACGTTTCCCCCTGACTGCTGGGACCGACCAGCTACATCTTCGCACACAAAGTGGGTCCATATTACGGGCAAAAAAATGATTCACCCCCTGACTGTTGGGACCCACCAGCTACATCTTCGCATGCAAGGAAGTGCCTCCTTATCCTCCCTGGCAGTTGGGGCCCACCTGGTCAAAGCATGCGTAGCGTTGTCATTCTAGTCGCGAACGTGTACGTACATACTGGTCGATTGGTCTGTCTGCAGGCTGCAGTGATGAACCGTGGCTGAGTAAGGAAGGGCACGTGTCATAGTAGAGGCTCGCACGTAGCATGTACACGTACGTATAGCCAGGGTGCAAGAAAAAAATACGGCCACGTACGTACATACAGGTGGGGTCTCGAACGCCTACTCACGCATACGTACAGCCAGGGCTCGTGTATGTGGCTGGTCGGAACGAAGAAATTGCATCGTCATGTTCATCAGGAGCCAACATGCTTGGACGGAACAGCCGATCGAAACGAGGCCTAGAGTACCGCAGAACGGAGGAAACGGCCTTGTGTTCGATCGGCCACGGTCAAAACTGGATCATGTTCATCAGAGGGGTCTAGCGTACCACAAAACGGAGGAAGCGGACTTCTCTTGGACCTCCTACGGTCAAAACGGGGTCCTATTGATTGGGATGGGTGTGGCGTACCGCAAAACGGAGGAAACGGACTTGTGTTGGAGCGCTACGGTCGAAACGGGGGTCTTGTTCATCAGGAGGGGTGTGGCATACCGCAAAACGGGACTCCACGGGATACTGTTTATCTCCACCGTCGACTGCCTCCATGGGCTACTGTTCGTCCACCGTCGACCTCCTCCTACCTCCACCTGTGATTGTTCATCCACGGGCTCCTGTTCATCCAGCCTCCACCGCTCCTCCATCGGCTACTATTTAACCAGCCCTCTCCACAGGGTCCTGTTCAACCACCCCTCCACGGGATACTGTTCATCCAGCCCTCCACCAGCTACTGTGCAACCAGCCCTCCACGGGGTCCTGTTCATCCAGCCCCCACGGGGTCCTTGATACGTCTCCAACGTATCTATAATTTTTTATTGTTCCATGCTATATTATATTCTGTTTTGGACATTATTGGGCTTTATTATACACTTTTATATTATTTTTGGGACTAACCTATTAACCAGAGGCCCAGCCCATAATTGTTGTTTTTGCCTATTTTAGGGTTTCACAGAAAAAGAATATCAAATGAAGTCCAAACGGAATGAAACCTTCGGGAACATGATTTTCAGAACGAACATGATCCAGAGGACTTGGACACTACGTTAAGAAATCAACAAGGAAGGCACGAGGTAGGGGGCGCGCCTACCCCCCCCCCCAGGCGCGCCCTCCACCCTCGTGGGCCCCCTGTTGCTCCACCGACGTACTCCTTCCTCCTATATATACCTACGTACCCCCAAACTACCAGATACGGAGCCAAAACCCTAATTCCACCGCCGTAACCTTCTGTATCCACGAGATCCCATCTTGGGGCCTTTTCCGGAGCTCCGCCGGAGGGGGCATCGATCACGGAGGGCTTCTACATCAACACCATAGCCCCTCCGATGAAGTGTGAGTAGTTTAGTTCAGACCTACAGGTTCATAGTTATTAGCTAGATGGCTTCTTCTCTCTTTTTGGATCTCAATACAAAGTTCTCCCCCTCTCTTGTGGAGATCTATTCGATGTAATCTTCTTTTGCGGTGTGTTTGTTGAGACCGATGAATTGTGGGTTTATGATCAAGTTTATCTATGAACAATATTTGAATCTTCTCTGAAATCTTTTATGTATGATCGGTTATCTTTGCAAGTCTCTTCGAATTATCAGTTTGGTTTGGCCTACTAGATTGATCTTTCTTGCAATGGGAGAAGTGCTTAGCTTTGGGTTCAATCTTGAGGTGTCCTTTCCCAGTGACAGTAGGGGCAGCAAGGCACGTATTGTATTGTTGCCATCGAGGATAACAAGATGGGGTTTATATCATATTGCATGAGTTTATCCCTCATGTCATCTTGCTTAAAGCGTTACTCTATTCTCTTGAACTTAATACTCTAGATGCATGCTGGATAGCGGTCGATGTGTGGAGTAATAGTAGTAGATGCAGGCAGGAGTCGGTCTACTTGTCTCGGACTTGATGCCTATATACATGATCACACCTAGATATTCTCATAACTATGCTCAATTCTGTTAATTGCTCAACAGTAATTTGTTCACCCACCGTAAATACTTATGCTCTTGAGAGAAGCCACTAGTGAAACCTATGGCCCCCATGTCTATCTTCCATCATATTAATCTTCCAATACTTAGTTATTTCCTTTGCCATTTATTTTACTTTGCATCTTTTATTTCTCTTTATCATAAAAATACCAAAAATATTATCTTATCATATCTATCAGATCTCACTCTCGTAAGTGACCGTGTAAGGATTGACAACCCCTTATCGTGTTGGTTGCGAGGATTTATTTGTTTGTGTAGGTGCCAGGGACTTATGTGCGGCCTCCTACTATATTGATACCTTGGTTCTCAAAAACTGAGGGAAATAATTACGCTACTTTGCTGTATCACCCTGTCCTCTTCAAGGGAATACCAACGCAGTGCTCAAAAGGTAGCAAGAAGGATTTCTAGCGCCGTTGCCGGGGAGGTTGTAAAGCCCACAATGCGGCTATATCTCCTATTTGTCGGGGCACAACTTAGAGGCATAACCGCATGGTAGGCATGTCGCAAGAGGGGTAACCTTTACACATCCCATGTACTGAATAAGAAAGGGATAAAGAGTTGGTTTACAATCGCCACTTCACACAATACATAAATATAGCATACATCATCCAGAATACAATCAATGTTCGACTACGGAACCAAAATAAAAGAAGATAACCCCAATTGCTAGATCCCCGATCGTCCCAACTGGGCTCCACTACTGATCAACTAGAAACGAAACAACACAACGAACACGATATTCATCAAGCTCCCACTTGAGCTCAGTTGCGTCACCTGCACTGGAATTATCGGCACCTGCAACTGTTTGGAAGTATCTGTGAGCCACGAGGACTCAGCAATCTCACACCCGCGAGATCAAGACTATTTAAGCTTATGGGTAGGAAAGGGTAGTGAGGTGGAGCCGTAGCAAGCACTAGCATATATGGTGTCTAACATACGCAAATAAGAGCGAGAAGAGAAGCAACGCAGCGGTCATGAACTAGAAATGATCAAGAAGTGATCCCAAAACTACTTACATTCAAGCATAACACAAGAACGTGTTCACTTCCTGGACAACGCTGGAAAGAGACCGTCACGGCTACACACACGGTTGATTCATTTTAATTAAGTTAAGTGTCAAGTTCTCTACAACCGCATATTAACAAATTCCCATCTGCCCATAACCGCGGGCATGGCTTTCGAAAGTTCAAACCCTGCAGGGGTGTCCCAACTTAGCCCATCACAAGCTCCCACGGTCAACGAAGGATATTCCTTCTCCCAGGAAGACCCGATCAGACTCGGAATCCCGGTTACAAGACATTTCGACAATGGTAAAACCAGACCAGGAAAGCCGCCCAATGTGCCGACAAATCCCAATAGGAGTCGCACGTATCTCGTTCTCAGGGCACATCAGATGGGCAGGACGTCGGGTTGGCATAAACCCTGGTTGCCAAGGGGGCGCCGGACATCGCCCAGTTTGGACCAACACTCGGAGGAGCACTGGCCTGGGGGTTTAAAATAAAGATGACCCTTGAGTCTGCAGAACCCAAGGGAAAAAGGCTTAGGTGGCAAATGTTAAAACCAAGGTTGGGCCTTGCTGCAGGAGTTTTATTCAAAGCAAACTGTCAAGGGGTTCCCATAACACCCAACCGCGTAAGGAACGCAAAATCAAGGAACATAACACCGGTATGACGGAAACTAGGGCGGCAAGAGTGGAACAAAACACCAGGCATATTCCACCCTTTACCAAGTATATATATGCATTAATTAAATAAGAGATATTGCGATATCCCAACAATAACCATGTTCCAACATGGAACAAACTTAATCTTCACCTGCAACTAGCAACGCTATAAGAGGGGCTGAGCAAAAGCGGTAACATAGCCAAACAACAGTTTGCTAGGCATGGTGGGTTAGTGGCTTGACATGGCAATATGGGAGGCATGATATGGCAAGTGGTAGGTAACGCGGCATAGCAAAAAGAGCGAGCAACTAGCAAGCAAAGATAGAAGTGAATTCGAGGGTATGGTCATCTTGCCTGAGATCCCGTAAGGAAGAAGAACGAGTCCATGAAGAAGACAAACGGACGTAGTCGAACGGATCCTCACAACTCCGAAACGGAACCGAAGCTAACGAGAGAAGCAACCCGGAAAGAAGCAAACAACATAGTAAACAACCATCACATAAGCATGGCATGATGCACAACCAAGTATGATGCATGTACGGTTTAAAGAGGCATGGCATGGCAAAGTGCAACAAACAATACTACAAATTAAGTGGAGCTCAATATGCAATGAGTTGCATATTGACGGAACACCACATGACTTATTTAGTTCTCTCCCATTTATGTACTCAACAATATTAAATGTTGGTTAGCATGGCAAGAGGTGAAGCAAATGAAAACTACCTATCTAGGCAAGTTTAAATGAGGCCGGAACAACAAGCAACAAGCCCGAAAAAATCCTCATGAGCATCCATTAGATTTGGTACTGTTATGCCCTAAACACAATTTTAGAGTTGTTAAACATGCAAGAAGAGTGCACCATGTTAAACTAAGCATTTTTCTACCCCATTTACATATAAAGTTTGTTAAGTTTGGAGCTACGGTTATTTAGTTATGAATTAAAGCATTTTAACATGGCATTAGAGCAAAAATTAACAAACAGCATTTTAAACATTTTAAACATGGTTGAAAGTTGCATATTATGAAACTAGACAAAATTCTAAGCATGTTACATATATAACTTATTTTAATCCGATGAACGGTTCTGAAGTTATTATATGCATGAACATTAAGGGGTTTTCTGGAAAACTGCAGTCTCTGGAATAATATCTAAATTCGTTCCACGGAAAAAACATGAATCGGGCCACATCTGAAATTGGGCCCAACGGAAGGAAAACAACACAAAAAAGGGGCACTCGGGTGTGGCCTCACCCAGTGGGCTGAGGCCCAGTAGGAAGCAGAGAAGGTCGGCTGAGGCAACGGTTGCTGGGCCTCGGGTTGGGTCGCGGCCCAGCTGGACACCGATGCGGAGGGAGACGGGATCGGGGCTCCTCCTGATCCGAGCGACGCACGGTGGCGCTCACCGGTGAGGACGATGGGGACGGCAAGGTCGGAGGCGGATCCGACGGGGGAAGGCAGAAGAGGCGGCGGACGGCGCGAAGAGGCCGAAAATGGATGCGGGGGAGGGAACCGAGGATGGATCTGGGTGTGGCTTCCCCGGATCTAGTCGGAGGCGAGTGTACTCCAACGAGTGTACTCCGGCAGGTGGCGGCGCTGCAAAGGACTGGGAGAGTGAGACAGGGAAAAAGAGGAGGGAGGAAGGAGCAGGGTGCGGGGTCTGGCCTGGGTGAATCTCGGTGACGTGCCGGCGAGGCTGAACGGGCGGCGGCGCGAGCTCTCGGGAGGAGGAGGAGCTGCAAGTGGGGAACGGGATCCAGGCGGTGGTGCGGGCGGCTTCGGTCCCGGTGCGGCCCGAGGCGGGCTGCGGATGGGCCTCGCGGGCCTAGCACGGTGGATCAGAGGCAGGGAGGTGACGTGGCCACGCGCCATTGGCTGGAGGCGGCGGCGGCGCAGCGAATCGGAGCTCGCCAAGTGGCGGGGACGCGGTGGCTGGCAACGGAATTTGAGGAGAAGGTGGCTGGCGGCTGCGGGGATCCCGAAGAGGAGGCTAGAGGTAGGTGGGGGGTTAGGGTTCCAAAATAGAAAGGGGAAGGTCTATATATAGACACATGGACCAGGTTAGGGGGGTTTGGGGGCTTCCGGAGCCCTCCAATCGTGATCCGACGGCTCCGGTTGGAGGGGAGGGGTTAGATGGGCTAGGTGGGCTGTGGAGAGTGCGATGGGCTAAGAGGAGAGAAGAGAAGGCAGCCCGGCAATGGTTTCCGGAGACCGAAAACATCCGACGTTAGACCGGCTATAATGCTGCTATAGTTATCCATTGGGGCGTCAAACAAACTCCGAATGCGATGAAACTTGGCAGCCAGTCTACTGACAACAAAACAACACCGCACGCAAACTTTCAACCCATTCCGAGAACATTTTCCGGCCACTTATAAAATAATATTTCGGACGTGCCGCGGGCGCGTGCGAGTGTGTCTTGGCTCAGAACGGACAACGGACGGAACTGGAGGAACCCGGACGGATGCATGTTTTGAAAACATGATGATGCAATGCACATGATGACATGGCAAGATGCAACACGCAAGCGAAAGACATGGCAACGATGGCGAACAACTGGAAGATGCCTGGCGCATCGGTCTCGGGGCGTTACAACACTCCACCACTACGAGAGGATCTCGTCCCGAGATCTAGGATGGCACCGGAGAGAAACGGAAGAGGAAGAGAAAAGGTAAAGCTAAGTTGCTTCTTTGACAAACGGGTGAAACCAAAGAACCTTGAGATGTTAACAATTTTGAGAAAAGAATACAGGGGAGATGAACGAAGTTGACAACTCTCCGTTAGAAAAAAGAACATGGGATACAACGAGAACTAAGAGGTTTAGTGATAAGATAGATATTGGAACCACTCTGGTTGAAAAGAGATGCGAGACTTGATAAGTTGAAAAGAATTTAAAAAAAGGACACAACACTCCGGTTAAATGGATAAGCATGAAAAGAACACGATCCTCATATTTCGAGACGATGAGTGAAGAGAGCAACATCACAATGCCTCCGGAAGAGAGAATAGAAGATAGATCATTAGAATGAAAGAATGGAGAAGAAAATGCCAACTTCTGTCACAAATGAGCTTGGGAAACACCCTTCCGAGAAGTTTATAATGGAGTTGTTGCAAAAGCAACAACGAAACAAATAAACTTGTAGTGGGCTTATGGAAAACTTCTCGAAATTGAGGCGAAATTCTGCCACTAGGGAAACAAAAGATTGGATTGAAATCAACAAGGAGACGAGAAACTTATTTCACCGGAGGATAAATGAAGAACTTGGGTCATTTATACGCACCACAATAGCAACATTCCTTAGGGAAGGCTTTAGGTGAAATATAACCCAAGATAACTGCAAAGAAGAGATTGATGGATAGCAAAGGATCTCATGAACGAATTGAAAATGGTGGGTTTAAAATATGTCATTCCGGACAATTTGTGAATCATGAAACATGAAGGAAGCTGTCAAAACGACATAACACCACCTGAAAAGATAAGGTAGAAAGAATTGCACTTCGGAATGCAAGATGAAGAATACTTGAAGTATAGCTTAGCGGATCATAGCTTCGAGAGATATCTTGAAGAACAATTGAAGAATGAAAAGAATCCTTGACGAACCACCATGTAGATCCTCCATGAAGAACTCCGTAATAAAGAATGATCAAACGAAAGGAAATAGAAGTTGAAAACACCAGGTGAAGCCTTGCGATGATTAGATGGAGCTTTGTGATGATATAATTGAGAGATCTTGGGACTCCGAGAAAGTATGAAGCACTTGAACCGAGAATTTACTCGTCGTAAACACACTGTGGAAGAATGAATCCATCACTTGGATGAAGCAAGAATAAGAATTATTTTATGCGTATCCTTCACCAATTAAATTGATGGTAAGCAAATGGATTTGACATACTACTTATTCTCGTAGAAAGGATTAAGAGAGATATAGCGCAAACTTGAGAAAAGACTTCAACGAACCACCATTAGGAATTTGAAAGAACGAATGAATTGATATGATAAAAGAAGGAAGAAGAACTCTTGAACGGACCACCGTAAGGATTAAAAGAACGAACGAAGAAAACAAACGCATCACCAGGAAGAATTGGAAAAAAATGAACGAATATACTTGAGAGAATTTATATACAAGTGAACGAAGAGATCCCGAACTGATTAGAGAAAACTTGAATGATGCCTCGGTAAGATTTGGAGAACGAGAGCTGAAAGCTGGAATGAATAAACCCGAAATGATGGCCTTCGGAGAAACAAACTGAAAAGACTCCTAAATTGCTCCTGATGGTTGAAAAGAATATCTCACAATCGAAAATAATTATGAGAGGATGGCATCAAGCTTGAACCATGAATCTTTGGAAGAATGGGTAAGGATTTGGAGGAAAAAAACTCTTCTTCGGTCTTCAAATGTTGAGATTGATTATGAGAACTGCCATGACACTTGATGAGACACTCCGGAATGAAAATTAGAATGGTTGGACCAATGTTCAAAAGAAAGTGAAATATCTTGGAGAAGGCATTTGACTGATGATAACTCATTCTTACGTCAAACTTGGAAAAGAATTTGAGAGAAACTCCGAAAAAGAAAAGAGTCGGGTAAGATCCTGGGAAAAGACCTGTGGGTTAGGGCCCACTCAAAAGAAACACCGTTGAACGATTTAAAAGATAGATTGCGCCGGTTGAATTAAATGGCTCGAAAGAGATAACAACCTCGAGATAACTTAACGAATTAGCAATGGAAACACGAATCTTCTGAGATGTCTTCAGCACTCCGGAACAATTGAATAGTGAGAGGCGAATGATTAAGAGGTGCATCGGCATGAGAAAACATTTGAAACCAGAAAAGGATATGACTGACAAGGCTTGACTTGAATCCACTGGAGAAGAAAAGAATGTAGAATAATACACTTGAAGCTCCGTTAGAATCTTCCTGAGAATCACCGGATAAGAACATTGATGGAAAAGAATGGAGAGGCTTCCCATCAATAAAAGGATACTTGATTAAGATATCTGAGTCCTTAAAAAAAAAGGGGGGGGGGGGGGGAAAAACAAAGACAACTTGGGATGAATGAAACAAACACCGTTGAGAAGAACTGATAATTGATTTTACGGATGGGGAGAATGATGGGATCATCTCAAAGAGAAGCACGCCGGTTGGAAAGAATTGACATGACAATCTCGATGATCACAAAGGATTAGCATCCACACAGAAATATGAGAACACTGCTTAGGCAAGGTATGGAATCAACATTTGACTTTGAAGCAACTCGAATACCATAAACCAAAACAAAACAACGGATTGGCTTGCAAAATAAGCCGGAACAAACATATGATAGACCCCATATCATATCATGTGTCTGTTGGAAAGATATCCTACGTGATACTTGAATTCCCACTTATAAACTCCCGAAACTTTCTGGTTATGCAATCAGGTGTTGGGGATACAGGGGAAGCATAATATCTCACCCAAACTAACAATACCTACATCCAGCTGTATCCATCCTTCAACACATAACCAAGAAACCTTCGGAAATCATTTACCTCAACCTTCAAAAAGCATCCGTTATATGAGTTATAGCAATACTCCCGAACTCCTGCCCCAGTACTGGGTGGCGTCGAGGTTATCTCACCAACAACTGCATAAAAGAGATTTTCAATGTCAGCAAACTCAGGTATTCCAGAACTGCAACGATAAAATTGTGACGACAACACCTCGGAGCTCAACTCCCTGGGACACTGCCACAACCCCTAAATGTCAGGAGGAACCAAGAACAATGTTCTCATCACAAAACCATCGGAATGATTCCAAGATACCCGCGTGATCCTAAAAAAAATTCATGAAATTTTAGGAGAGAAGAGTCAAAACTTCTACGTCAGGAGGCCTCACCAGAGCGACGAAGGGACTGAGGAGTAAAAAGAATCCTACTCTCCGATATATATAATCCTAAGACTCAAAACATTTTGTTCTAGACTCAACAACCTCAGTGATTCGATAAAGCAGGGGGCTCCTAAGTCGGGGATGGCTCTGATTACCAATTTGTAACACTCACAATGCAGCTATATCTCCCACGTCTCGGGGCACGACTTAGAGGCATAACCGCATGGTAGGCATGTCGCAAGAGGGTTAATCTTTACACATCCCATGTACTGAATAAGAAAGGGATAAAGATTTGGCTTACAATCGCCACTTCACACAATACATAAATATAGCATACCTCATCCAGAATACAATCAAGGTCCGACTACGGAACCAAAATAAAAGAAGACAACCCCAATTGCTAGATCCCCGATCGTCCCAACTAGGCTCCACTACTGATCAACTGGAAACGAAACAACACAACGAACACGGTCTTCATCGAGCTCCCACTTGAGCTCAGTTGCGTCACCTGCACTGGAATCATTGGTACCTGCAACTGTTTGGACGTATCTGTGAGCCACGAGGGCTCAGCAATCTCCCACCCGCGAGATCAAGACTATTTAAGCTTATGGGTAGGAAAGGGTAGTGAGGTGGAGCTGCAGCAAGCACTAGCATATATGGTGGCTAACATACGCAAATAAGAGCGAGAAGAGAAGCAATGCAGTGGTCGTGAACTAGAAATGATCAAGAAGTGATCCTGAAACTACTTACGTTCAAGCATAACACAAGAACCGTGTTCACTTCCCGGACTCCGTCGGAAAGAGATCGTCACGGCTACACACGCGGTTGATTCATTTTAATTAAGTTAAGTGCCAAGTTCTCTACAACAGGATATTAACAAATTCCCATCTGCACATAACCGCGGGCACGGCTTTCGAAAGTTTATACCCTGCAGGGTGTCCCAACTTAGCCCATCACAAGCTCTTACGGTCAACGAAGGATATTCCTTCTCCCAGGAAGACCCGATCAGACTTGGAATCCCGGTTACAAGACATTTCGACAATGGTAAAACAAGACCAGCAAAGCCGCCTGATGTGCCGAAAAATCCCGATAGGAGTCGCACGTATCTCGTTCTCAGGGCACACCGGATGGGCAGGACGTCGGGTTGGCATAAACCCTGGTTGCCTAGGGGCGCCGAACATCGCCCAGTTTTGACCAACACTGGGAGGAGCACTGGCCCGGGGATTTAAAATAAAGATGACCCTTGAGTCTGCAGAACCCAAGGGAAAAGGTTTAGGTGGCAAATGTTAAAACCAAGGTTGGGCCTTGCTAGAGGAGTTTTATTCAAAGCGAACTGTCAAGGGGTTCCCATAACACCCAACCGCGTAAGGAACGCAAAATCAAGGAACATAACACTGGTATGATGGAAACTAGGGCGGCAAGAGTGCAACAAAACACCAGGCATAAGGCCGAGCCTTCCACCCTTTACCAAGTATATATATGCATTAATTAAATAAGAGATATTGTGATATCCCCACAATAACCATGTTCCAACATGGAACAAACTTAATCTTCACCTGCAACTAGCAACGCTATAAGAGGGGCTGAGCAAAAGCGGTAACATAGCCAAACAACGGTTTGCTAGGCAAGGTGGGTTAGTGGCTTGACATGGCAATATGGGAGGCATGATATAGCAAGTGGTAGGTAACGCGACATAGCAAAAAGAGCGAGCAACTAGCAAGAAAAGATAGAAGTGAATTCGAGGGTATGGTCATCTTGCCTGAGATCCCGTAAGGAAGAAGAACGAGTCCATGAAGAAGACAAATGGACGTAGTCGAACGGATCCTCACAACTCCGAAACGAAACCGAAGCTAACAAGAGAAGCAACCCGGAAAGAAGCAAACAACATAGTAAACAACCATCACATAAGCATGGCATGATGCACAACCAAGTATGATGCATGTTCGGTTTAAAGAGGCATGGCATGGCAAAGTGCAACAAACAATACTACAAATTAAGTGGAGCTCAATATGCAATGAGTTGCATATTGACGGAACACCACATGACTTATTTAGTTCTCTCCCATTTATGTACTCAACAATATTAAATGTTGGTTAGCATGGCAAGAGGTGAAGCAAATGAAAACTACCTATCTAGTCAAGTTTAAATGAGGCTGGAACAACAAGCAACAAGTCCGGAAAAATCCTCATGAGCATACATTAGATTTGGTACTGTTATGCCCTAAACACAATTTTAGAGTTGTTAAACATGCAAGAAGAGTGCACCATGTTAAACTAGGCATTTTCTACCCCATTTACATATAAAGTTTGTTAAGTTTGGAGCTACGGTTATTTAGTTATGAATTAAAGCATTTTAACATGGCATTAGAGCAAAAATTAACAAACAGCATTTTAAACATTTTAAACATGGTGAAAAGTTGCATATTATGAACCTAGACAAAATTCTAAGCATGCTACATATATAACTTATTTTAATCCGATGCACGGTTCTGAAGTTATTATATGCATGAACATTAAGGGGTTTTCTGAAAAACTGCAGTCTCTGGAAAATATCTAAATTCTTTCCATGGAAAAAACATGAATCGGGCCACATCTGAGATTGGGCCCAATAGAAGGAAAACAACACAAAAAAAGGGGCGCTCGGGTGTGGCCTCACCCAGTGGGCTGAGGCCCAGTAGGAAGCACAGAAGGCCTGCTGAGGCAGCGGTTGCTGGGCCTCGGGTTGGGTCGCGGCCCAGCTGGACGCCGATGCGGAGGGAGACGGGATCGGGGCTCCTCCCGATCCGAGCGACGCACGGCGGCGCTTGCCGGTGAGGACGACGGGGACGGCAAGGTCGGAGGCGGATCAGACGGGGGAAGGCAGAAGAGGCGGCGGACAGCGCGAAGAGGCCGAAAATGGATGTGGGGGAGGGAACCGAGGACGGATCTGGGTGTGGCTTCCCCGGATCCGGTCGGAGGCGAGTGTACTCCGGCGAGTGTACTCCGGCAGGTGGCGGCGCTGCAAAGGACTGGGAGAGTGAGACAGCGAAAAAGAGGAGGGAGGAAGGAGCAGGGTGCGGCATCCAGCCTGGGTGAATCTCGGTGACGCGCCGCGAGGCTGAGCGGGCGGTGGCGCGAGCTCTCGGGAGGAGGAGGAGCTGCAAGTGGGGAACGGGATCCCGGCGGCGGCGCGGGTGGCTTCGGGCCCGGTGCAGCGCGAGGCGGGCTGCGGATGGGCCTCGCGGGCCTGGCACGGTGGATCGGAGGCAGGGAGGCGACGTGGCCGCGCGCCATTGGCTGGAGGCGGCGGCGCAGCGAATCGGAGCTCGCCAAGTGGCGGGGACACGGTGGCTGGCAACGGAATTTGAGGAGAAGGTGGGTGGCGGCTGCGGGGATCCCGAAGATGAGGCTAGAGGTAGGTGGGGGTTAGGGTTCCAAAATAGGATGGGGAAGGTCTATATATAGACACATGGACTAGGTTAGGGGGATTTGGGGCTTTCGGAGCCCTCCAATTGTGATCCGACGGCTTCGATCGGAGGGCAGGTGTTAGATGGGCTAGGTGGGCTGTGGAGAGTGCGATGGGCTGAGAGGAGAGAAGAGAAGGCAGCCCGGCAATGGTTTCCGGAGACCAAAAACGTCCGACGTTAGACTGGCTATAATGTCGCTATAGTTATCCGTTGGGGCGTCAAACGAACTCCGAATGCGATGAAACTTGGCAGGCGGTCTACTGACAACAAAACAACACCGCACGCCAACTTTCAACCCATTCCGAGAACATTTTCCGGCCACTTATAAAATAATATTTCGGACGTGCTGCGGGCGCGTGCGAGTGTGTCTTGGCTCAGAACGGACAACGGGCGAAACTGGAGGAACCCGGACGGATGCAAGTTTTGAAAACATGATGATGCAATGCACATGATTACATGGCAAGATGCAACACGCAAGCAAAAGACATGGCAACGACGGCGAACAACTGGAAGACACCTGGCGCATCGGTCTCGGGGCGTTACAGAGGTTCGCGCAAGACAAGTCAAGATTTGACTCCCGACGATGAGTCACTTGTGGTGCCGTTGCAAGTCAAGACATACCAAGTACCCATCACAAACCCTTATCTCCCGTATTACTTTATTTGCCATTTGCCTCTCATTTTCCTCTCCCCCACTTCACCCTTGCCGTTTTATTCGCCCTCTCTCTCCATCCTCCCTCTCTTTCTCTATTTGCCTCTTTTTGCCCGTCTCTTGTTTGCTTGTGTGTTGGATTGCTTGCTTGTCATTATGGCTAGTCCCCTATCTTCTCTGTTGTCTCCCGAAAATGAAGTTCTTCATTTTAAGCAAAGGGAAGGAGAAAACCTAAAAGATGCTTGGTATAGAATTTGCAATGCTCAAAATAGATCTACCAGGAAGCAATCTACTTCTATTCTTCTTTGCAATTTTTATGTAGGTGCTATTCCTTGGCACAGATATGTCCTTGATACCATTGTCGGAGGGAATTTCTTGGGTAGCCACACTTCCGATTCCTATAATGCTATGATAGATTTTTTTGGCTCACCCCCTCTTTTGGTTAATGGAACTATGTTAACTTTGGAGCATGTAATGCAAAAACTTGAAATTATTGAAAATAAAGTTGCTACCGTTGAGTTAATTGAAAATTTTGATAAAAAGATCCACAACCAAATTACCCAATATGGATCTAAAGTAGGAGTAACTTTGAAAATATTAAAGAGACGGAACCTATAGTTAATGAAAGAATAAATCATGATTCCACTAGAATCTATACACTTGAGGGTATCATTACCAACTTGGGAACCGCTTTTTCTTCCATAAAGAATACTCCAAGTCCTCCAACTAAAATTTCCAAGCTTATGTATGTTCCTAAAAATAAGGGTGAATCCTCTAGCAAAGAAACTACGGATCTCAAATCTATAAGTATCCATCCTGATCTTTTTGCTATCATTAAGGAACCATTTGCTACTAATGATTTTTTCGATCTTGTGCCTAGAAGTTTGATTATTGATAAAAGGAAAGAAACTCCTAAAGGTGATAGATGTCTCATTAAAGAATTACCAACTAAAGATACCTTATGAGTGTGTTGAATACTATGAGAAGTTTGATACTTGATAATTGTTTTTGAGATATGGAGATGGTAATATTAGAGTCATGCTAGTCGAGTAGTTGTGAATTTGAGAAATACTTGTGTTAAAGTTTGTGATTCACGTAGCATGCACGTATGGTGAACCGTTATGTGATGAAGTCGGAGCATGATTTATTTATTGATTGTCTTCCTTATGAGTGGCGGTCGGGGACGAGCGATGGTCTTTTCCTACCAATCTATCCCCCTAGGAGCATGCGCGTAATACTTTGCTTTGATAACTTGTAGATTTTTGCAATAAGTATATGAGTTCTTTATGACTAAGGTTGAGTCCATGGATCATCCACACTTTTCTTCCTTCCACCATTGCTAGCCTTTCTAATACCATGCACCTTTCGCCGGTATCATACACCCACCATATACCTTCCTCAAAACAGCCACCATACCTACCTATCATGGCATTTCCATAGCCATTCCGAGATATATTGCCATGCAACTTTTCACCGTTCTGTTTACTATGACAAGCTCCATCATTGTCATATTGCTTTGCATGATCATGTAGTTGACATTGTATTTGTGGCAAAGCCACCGTTCATAATTCTTTCATACATGTCACTCTTGATTCATTGCATATCCCGGTACACCGCCGGAGGCATTCACATAGAGTCATATTTTCTTCTAAGTATTGAGTTGTAATTGTTGAGTTGTAAGTAAATAAAAGTGTGATGATCATCATTTTTAGAGCATTTCCCCAAGTGAGGAAAGGATGATGGAGACTATGATTCCCCCACAAGTCCGGATGAGACTCCGGACGAAAAAAAAATTTAAAAAAAGAGGCCAAAGAAGACCAAATAAAAAAGAGAGGCCATAAAAAAAGATAAAAGGACCAAATAGAAAAATGAGAGAAAAAGAGAGAAGGGAAAATGCTACTGTCCTTTTACCACACTCGTGCTTCAAAGTAGCACCATGATCTTCATAATAGAGAGTCTCCTATGTTATCACTTTCATATACTAGTGGGAATTTTTCATTATAGAACTTGGCTTGTATATTCCAATGATGGGCTTCCTCAAAATGCCCTAGGTCTTCGTGAGCAAGCGAGTTGGATGCACACCCACTTAGTTCCTTTTGTTGAGCTTTCATATACTTATAGCTCTAGTGCATCCGTTGCATGGCAGTCCCTACTCACTCACATTGATATCTATTGATGGGCATCTCCATAGCCCGTTGATACGCATAGTTGATGTGAGACTATCTTCCCCTTTTTGTCTCCTCCACAACCACCATTATATTCCACCTAAAGTGTTATATCCATGGCTCACGCTCATGTATTGCGTGAAGATTGAAAAAGTTTGAGAACACCAAAAGTATGAAACAATTGCTTGGCTTATCATCGGGGTTGTGCATGATTTAAATACTTTGTGTGGTGAAGATAGAGCATAGCCAGACTATATGATTTTGTAGGGATAACTTTCTTTGGCCATGTTATTTTGAAGAGACATAATTGCTTAGTTAGTATGCTTGAAGTATTATTATTTCTATGTCAATATTGAACTTTTGTCTTGAATCTTTTGGATCTAAATATTCATACCATAATTAAGAAGAATTACATTGAAATTATGCCAAGTAGCATTCCACATCAAAAATTATGTTTTTATCACTTACCTACTCGAGGACGAGCAGGAATTAAGCTTGGGGGTGCTTGATACGTCTCCAACGTATCTATAATTTTTTATTGTTCCATGCTATATTATATTCTGTTTTGGACATTATTGGGCTTTATTATACACTTTTATATTATTTTTGGGAGTAACCTATTAACCGGAGGCCCAGCCCAGAATTGCTATTTTTTGCCTATTTTAGGGTTTCGCAGAAAAAGAATATCAAACGGAGTCCAAACAGAATGAAACCTCCGGGAACGTGATTTTCGGAACAAACATGATCCAGAGGACTTGGAACCTATGTCAAGAAATCAACGAGGAAGGCACGAGGTAGGGGGGCACGCCTACCCCCCCCCAGGCGCGCCCTCCACCCTCGTGGGCCCCCTGTTGCTCCACCGACGTACTCCTTCCTCCTATATATACCTACGTACCCCCAAACTACCAGATACGGAGCCAAAACCCTAATTCCACTGCTGTAACCTTCTGTATCCACGAGATCCCATCTTAGGGCCTTTTTCGGAGCTCCGCCGGAGGGGGGCATCGATCACGTAGGGCTTCTACATCAACACCATAGCCCCTCCGACGAAGTGTGAGTAGTTTACTTCAGACCTACGGGTCCATAGTTATTAGCTAGATGGCTTCTTCTCTCTTTTTGGATCTCAATACAAAGTTCTCCCCCTCTCTTGTGGAGATCTATTCGATGTAATCTTCTTTTGCGGTGAGTTTGTTGAGACCGATGAATTGTGGGTTTATGATCAAGTTTATCTATGAACAATATTTGAATCTTCTCTGAATTCTTTTATGTATGATTGGTTATCTTTGCAAGTCTCTTTGAATTATCAGTTTGGTTTGGCCTACTAGATTGATCTTTCTTGCAATGGGAGAAGTGCTTAGCTTTGGGTTAAATCTTGCGGTGTCCTTTCCCAGTGATAGTAGGGGCAGCAAGGCACGTATTGTATTGTTGCCATCGAGGATAACAACATAGGGTTTATATCATATTGCATGAGTTTATCCCTCTACATCATGTCATCTTGCTTAAAGCGTTACGCTGTTCTCTTGAACTTAATACTCTAGATGCATGCTGGATAGCGGTCGATGTGTGGAGTAATAGTAGTAGATGCAGGCAGGAGTCGGTCTACTTGTCTCGGACGTGATGCCTATATACATGATCATACCTAGATATTATCATAACTATGCTCAATTCTGTCAATTGCTCAACAGTAATTTGTTCACCCACCGTAAATACTTATGCTCTTGAGAGAAGCCACTAGTGAAACCTATGGCCCCCAGGTCTATCTTCCATCATATTAATCTTCCAATACTTAGTTATTTCCTTTGCCATTTATTTTACTTTGCATCTTTTACTTCTCTTTATCATAAAAATACCAAAAATATTATCTTATCATATCTATCAGATCTCAATCTCGTAAGTGACCGTGTAGGGATTGACAACCCCTTATTGTCGGTGTTTTGGGAACGGGGGTCCCCAGACTTGCCTGCCTGCGGCCTGTGGCGTGGCTCAAAGGAGGCCCAGCATGGCCCATCTTCATCAACACCAGACTCAAGACCCTCGCGAGGGGCCAAGCCTCGCGAGGCGGACGACACGGAGCTTCCTCAGGCACGGCCTCGTCAGGCTAGCTCGCGAGGAGGCGGAGAGATCAAGGCTAGGTACCTCGCGAGGTGCCCGTGACGCAAGCCATGACGACTCAGGGCGCCAGGCGGGTGCCAGCGTGCGCAGCGTCCTTCTTTCCTCTTTGGTGCAAAGGGGGCAATCGCAGCCGTGGAGTACCGAGGCATCAGGCAAAGGTTGCCGTTTCGGCGCAACGAGACCAAGACCAGGAGGACTACGAGATGGAGGTCACCGTGGAGCCCAAGACAGCGTCATCGCCAGAGCTTTGCGCAGGCGAATACTGCTTTTGTCAGGATAGTTGATGCTTGCTCTCCCCCTTCAAATTAGCCCGCCATTGTTGGCTCCCTTCCCGCTTGATATTTGGGAAGAGGACCAGGGCCTCTATAAATAGGACCAGCCACCCGCCCCGCATAGCAAGGGGGTTTTCGGGGGGTTCAGCTCAGTTCGGTTCGGTGAGGTTCATTCGAACGGTCGACAAGTGAGAGCAAAGCAGAGAGAGTGAGAGAGAGAGAGAGAGAGAGAAAGGTGGCTGAACTCCTCCTAGCAGTTCATCGCCCCAGCCAAGAACAGACCCTCGCGAGGCTGTTCTTCCTTGTATTGTTCATCATCATCAGCCCCAGGAGGCAATCCACCAACCACACACTGGAGTAGGGTATTACACCACAACGGTGGCCCGAACCAGTATAAATCATGTGTCCCTTGTGCAGTTCTTTTAGTAGTTTAGATCTTTGCGAGACGGGGAGGTAGAAGGCGTAATCTCCGCGCGCACCCCAGTGTTCGAACCTTAAGGGTCTGCCGGAACCCGAAATCCGACATTTGGCGCGCCAGGTAGGGGTGCGCCAGAATTCGTCTTCCACCACTCCGCGCCCCGTCGCGTCGTCATCACCATGCCCGGCGACCAGGAGGGCAACCCCGACCCATGGGCTGTGTGGCCCGACCGCGCAGAACCGCTCGCCTCGGGCGACCCCGTGCCCCAGGCAGCTCGCGGTCCGCAGGGCGCTGCGGGCCGCGGGCGACGCGGACAGACTTCGGAAACTCTTACACCGCGGCAGGCATGGTCGGCAGCAAGGGCCTCCAATCACGCCGCGACCACGACACCCTACACCCGCCGGGAGCAGGCGAACTCGAGGGCCGCGCTCACGGTGGCCCGAGAGCTGCTGCGGTGCAGACTGCTGGAGGGCGGCCACGACGTGCTGCTGGAGCGAGTGGCGGAGCTCCTGGGCTTCGCCGCCTCGGGGGCTCACCCCTTCTCCACCCAGCTCCCATCTCAAGCCCAGGGCGACCCGCGCGGGGGCTCCGCGCGCGCCCGCGGGCTCCAAGGCTACTCCGACGCCAGCGAAGCTGTCAGCACCGGACCGGCGGCGGCGCTGCCCCCGCCCCCGACCCGCGAAGAAGGACTCAACGCAACCCGCGGCCCCGGAGGGCGGCCGCGTTGCCACCCCGCAGTAGGCATGATAGGTGGGACCACGTGGCATGCGGGGCATCACGGCGTGGCACTCGGGATGACGGCGACGGAGGAATACGTGCCCCTCATGATGGACCAAGGACACCCTCACGAGAACGGACAAGGCTCGCTCCTCGGCCCAAGCTGGGGGGACGAGGCAATGGAAGCCGAGCCTTTCTAGGAGCCCCGGGACGGACCCGCTGGCCACGCTGGAGGCAACGAGTATCGGGCGCCGCTAATTCTTCAGGAGCAGGTATACGCTAACCATGGATCGCAGGAGGTGCAGGCCGCCGCGGCAAGCAGCTGCCCCGCTCCCACAGTCTCCTACCCCTCGGGAGGAGGGCGCAGGGGGCTGCAGGAGAGGGCCGAGATCCGACATCACCACCGCAGCGTTCGGAGCAAGGTGTTCTCAGGAGGTAGGCCCTCTGCTGGGGAGGTGCCTCAGGGCCTGCCCCTGGCAGAGGACCCGTGGTCGTCGGGGGAACCGCTGGCGACCGCTCTACCCCATCGGGCGGCGTCCTGGGTTCCGGTCGTTGCTGATGGCACTAGAGTGTGGCGCAAGGTGGGGCCCTCGTCTGGCGATATGAAGCAAGGCCAGTACCTGTGAAGAAGGCCCGGTGCCTGTGAAGCTCGCCACCCCGTGACACTCTCACGTAATAATGAGTGGGGCTGTACACGCCCCGGAGTCTCAGGGGTGCCGGCCTCAGGCCCTGGGGCTCCCTCCCACGCCCAGTGGACAGCACTTAGCTCCGCGCTGGTGAGAAGACGTCCAAGACTAGATTGGGTGCCGGACGCAGCCTTTTGTCTGCTTTCATTGCCTTTCCCTTTGGCTGTAGCTTTTCCCCCGCTGGATTTAAGTTGGATTCGAATTTGAGATTTGCGTGTGTTCGGGGAAGGGGTGCTTATTCTCGCTCGAGCCATTTCTCGCATTCTGGTTACCGCTTCACCACAGCTGCCTCCCCTCGCGAGCCCCTCGCGAGTCCGGTCAGGCCTGGCTCATGCGCAACCCAAATTGCTGCTGTCGCTCCCTCTCGGGAGGATCTTCGGGTGCCTGCGGAGGTTGCCCTGTTGGAAAAGGCCCAGAGCCTGTGAAGCAAGGCGAGTGCCTGTGAAGCTCTCGCGCTCAGGAAAAGGCCCAGAGCCTGTGAAGCAAGGCGAGTGCCTGTGAAGCTCTCGTGTTCAAGGCAAGGCCCAGAGCCTGTGAAGCAAGGCGAGTGCCTGTGAAGCTATCGCGCTTAAGGAAAAGGCCCAGAGCCTGTGAAGCAAGGCGAGTGCATGTGAAGCTCTCGCGCTCAGGAAAAGGCCCAGAGCCTGTGAAGCAAGGCGAGTGCCTGTGAAGCTCTCGCGCTCAGGAAAAGGCCCAGAGCCTGTGAAGCAAGGCAAGTGCCTGTGAAGCTATCGCGCTCAGGAAAAGGCCCAGAGCCTGTGAAGCAAGGCGAGTGCCTGTGAAGCTCTCGGCCTGTGAAGCAAGGCGAGTGCCTGTGAAGCTCTCGCGTTCAGGAAAAGGCCCAGAGCCTGTGAAGAAGGCCAAGCTTGTGAAACTCCTCGCCAGCGACACTCTCGTATCCAACGGATTCAACTAAAGAACACCAAGGATGTCACGCCCTCCCACAGGCTGCTTCGGGGCTTGCGCGAAACAAAGGTAAACCTGCCAACCGCCCGGCGCGGGCGCTCGTGCTATATGACAACTACTGATACGACAAACACAGGTTCTACATGAGGGGCTTCCCCTCCCAAAATGATCTCACAGCCATCAGGTCAAAAACCTGAGTTCTATTAATGCAGGATAAAAAAGACAGGAGCGATACGCACTCAGTCGGACCAATCTCCCAATGCGTCCCCGGAAGCACCTCCCGAGCCTTCGCCGGGGTCGCCGAATTCGCCATCGTTGTCTGCGTCGCTGCCAGCGGCGTCAGGGCCGCTCGCCGCGCCGCCCTCGTCAGCACCCACGATCACGTCGTCGTCGTCCGAAGCGAAGGCCCTGACAAGGGCGTCCACGTTGTCTTCCACCCAGTGCGCCAGGTCACCTCGGACGGCCTGGGGAACTGGGGCGATGACAGCATGAAAATCGAAGCGGGAATCCATGTTCAGGAGATGGCTGAAGACACAGGAGAAGGAGCGCCCGAGCAGCGCGCGGCTCCTCTCTTCCACCAACCTATCGGCCCTTGCCGAACGCGCCTCCAGCTGCGTCACCACGGCAGTGAAGAACTGAAGGTTGCCGGCATAGTTGGCTGTGTGCGGCTCGCCAACAGCCGCCTCACAGATGTTGCCCAAGGCCGCGCTAGCTCTCTCCCGGAGCATGGCGAGCATGGGACCATGCACGTGCTCCAGGACCTGCCGCTGACATATCTCGTCCGCATTCTGGCGCGCGATGCCCTCAGCCTCCTCCACCCGCTGACGAAGACGGAGCATCTCGTCCTGGGAGGTGGCTAACTCCCCTTGCGCTACCTCAAGGGCGGCCCGGGAGGCGTCGGCCAACCGCGTCGCCTCCTCCCGCTTGACCCTCAAGGCTGCGGTCCTCCCTTCAGCTTCGACCCGGATCAACTCCAGTCTCTTCTCGAACTCGCGCTCGAGGTCTTGGCGCGCCATCGCCACCCGATGACCGACCTCCTCCAGGACACAAGCCTCCCGTGCGGCAACATCGTCCTCCGCCTGCGTCACCAAGCGCTCCCTCGTCTCCAGCCGCTCGTACTCGCGAGTGCGTTCGGCGGCTTCCAGCGTCAACGCTTCTTCGCGCCTCTGGAGCTCGGATGGGTCGCCGGAGGCCACCCGCATCGACGCAAGGGCCAGCTCACGCAGCTCCACTTGCTCCTCCAGTGAGTGGCACCGGGCCAGGAGCTCGCGAGCCCGCTCCTCCGCCGCCTCTCGCCATCGGTCAGCTCTCTGGGCCTCCTCGGTGGCCTGGGATCGGGCCACTCGAGAGGCCTCCAGCAACACCTTCGCCTCTTCATCGTCAAGATCACGCTGACGATGCGAGAGGGCGATGGCGGCCTCCAGCTCACGCCTCAATGCAGCCAGGCGCAGGCCCTCGGCCTCCAGGCGCACGTCTTCATCAGCAAGCTCCTCCCCAAGCAAGTTCACCGCGTCGGTCACTCTTCGAAGGAACCCTTGGCGGCGAGCGCGGCGCTCCCGGGCGCGCTCAAGCACGTCTTCCACACCATCATCCGCCCCAAGCAAGCGCCGGGGGCCGCGAATCATCGTTCCTCCTCCGAGTAGGGGGCTGGGGGCTGGCGCCCTCGCGACGGTCGGGCGCGCCGCACCAGAAGCCAGGCCTAGGGCCAGCCCGTCTCCAGATGAAGGGTGCGGGAGGCGCCTCAACCAGTCGCAGTCCCCGACCAGACGAGAAGCCCACGGCAGACTGGCTATTCCCCGAGAGGGTCCACGAAGGAAAATCGCGGGGAATGAAGGGCCGCGGTGCACCTCGGGATGGTCCACCCCTTCAGACGCCCACACCACAAGGGCAGAGCTGCTCGGAGCATCTGAGGACGGTAGAGGGGGCGAAGCCAAAGGGGGCGGCACCTTTGCTACTTCCGCGAGCTCGGACGGGAGGGGCCTACGGAGCAAGGATCAGTGAAAGCAACAAGAGGGTCAGGAGCCAGAGAGGAAGAATACTTACTCGTCAGTGGCGAAGTACTTCCTGCGCTTCAGCACGCGACAAGGGAAGTCGTCACCCAGGGCCTCCCTTTTCCTCCGGAGGGCCTCAAAGTCCATGCGGAAGCGGCCCAAGAGAAGGGCGCAAGGATCAACCTACGGCGAGGGTGGAGCATTAGAGCGATCCGCGTCAGGGGCGCCTGCCTGGCGCGCGCCGTCCATCACCTCGCCAGAAGACGCGGCTGGGGCCTCCGAGGCCTCAGCCCCGGGCGCTGGGAGCGGCTGCTTGCCACCTTCAGCCGCAGTGGCACGGGCCCCAGGAGCTGTCCCCTCGCGAGCATCACCCGGCGCTGCCACCTCATCAGGAGCCCCCTCGGCCTCCGGTGCCCCCTGCCTCCCTGCTCCGCCACTTGAGGAGGAGTCGCCTTGGCCGATTGGAAGGGCAGTCACCACCATTGGGTTCTCGCGAGGTCCCTGGAGGCCGGCGGGGTGCAGCCCCCACTCATCAAAGACGGCCATCTGCTTCACGAAGTCAGCCCTGCTCTGGTAGAGATACAGCAAGGCCCCTCCCTGCCGGACGTTGCCGGGATTGGGGTCCCCAGCCAAGGTCAAGAGCGTCAACTTCAGCACCCCGGGAGCTAGGTCCTCTTCCTGGAGCCTCATGCTATCCTCGCACCCACGGAAGGCCCACATCCGGCGAGAGTGGTGTTGAAGGGGAGCGACACGGCATAACAGAAACTCCTTCACCACCTTAGGCGCTGTCACGCCAAGCTTCCTCAGGAGCGTGAAGCGGCTCCAAACAAAGACGAGCCGGGGGCTCTTGAGCGTCTCCTGGCCCCAACCCGAATTGGGGACAGCAGGCGAGGTCGGCTCCGATAGCAGGGGCTGGGCACCCCTACGTCCACGTACAACCACCGCTCGCGGAACCCAACCGCGAGCAGGGGGAGTTTGAAGTCACTCCCAGAGGCCTCGGTCTCAGGCTCGGCAGCAAAGCTCACGCACGCCCAGCATTGGGAAGGGTCGACAAGGTGCAGCGAGAAGAAGTGGCGCAGCAAGGCAACCGAAGGAGGGATGCCCACCATGGCTTCACAAACGAAGGCGAAGACCGAAAGGAGGGTGATGGACTCAGGACTTAGATGCATCATATGGATCTGATAATGGGAGAGCACGGCATTGAAGAAATCAGAGAAGGGGGGAACCAGACCCGCCCACAAGGCGTCGGTAAAACATGGGACCTCGGTTGCTATCCTGTCGATGGAGAAGTGGGACGCGGGCCAGGCCGTCGTCCTCCCGCACTCATTGAAGACGGTGGCCAGAGCCAAGCTGTCCCTGCCCAGGCACTCTTGATTGAGTATGGTCGACTGGCCGACGGCGGGGGCCACCGATGGTGGCGCACAAGACGGAGGCATGGGTTTCTCCCATCTCTCCTTCCTCGTCGGAGTCATGGCGATGAGAAGGAGGGGGAAGATTCGAGATTGGATTGGAGGCGGGAGCAGGCGTTCGAAGGAAGGAAGAATAGGGGACGCTCGAGCAACAGGAAGGGGAGCGGCTATGTGCAACTACAAGTCCGCCTAGCAGGGCGCAGAATAAGGGGGCGTGGGGGGAACAGTGCCGCCCACGTCCCATCAACCGCCATGCGGCGCCCAAGGCCGCAGGCTGTTAGGGCCCGCGGCGCTTCGCCCTTGCCCTTTCGCCTCTCGGCACGGCCAAGTCCGGGCGTGCCTTGGGCCCGGGGGCTACTACCGGCATTCTGGGAACGGGGGTCCCCAGACTTGCCTGCCTGCGGCCTGTGGTGTGGCTCAAAGGAGGCCCGGCATGGCCCATCTTCATCAATACCAGACTCAAGACCCTCGCGAGAGGCCAAGCCTCGCGAGGCGTACGACACGGAGCTTCCTCAGGCATGGCCTCGTTAGGCTGGCTCGCGAGGAGGCGGAGAGATCAAGGCGAGGTACCTCGCGAGGTGCCCGTGAGGCAAGCCATGACGACTCAGGGCGCCAGGTGGGTGCCAGCGTGCGCAGCGTCCTTCTTTCCTCTTTGGTACAAAGGGGGCAAGCGCAGCCGCGGAGTACCGAGGCGTCAGGCAAAGGTTGCCGTTTCGGCGCAATGAGACCAAGACCAGGAGGACTACGAGACGGAGGTCACCGTGGAGCCCAAGACGGCGTCATCGCCAGAGCTTTGCGTAGGCGAAGACTGCTTTTGTCAGGATAGTTGATGCTTGATGTCCCCCTTCAAATTAGCCCGCCATTGTTGGCTCCCTTCCCGCTTGATATTTGGGAAGAGGACCAGGGCCTCTATAAATAGGACCAGCCACCCGCATAGCAAGGGGGTTTTCGGGGGGTTCAGCTCAGTTTGGTTCGGTGAGGCTCGTTCGAACAGTCGACAAGTGAGAGCAAAGCAGAGAGAGTGAGAGAGAGAGAAAGGTGGCTGAACTCCTCCTAGCAGTTCATCGCCCCAGCCAAGAATAGACCCTCGTGAGGTTGTTCTTCCTTGTATTGTTCATCATCATCAGCCCCAGGAGGCAATCCACCAACCACACACTGGAGTAGGGTATTACACCACAACGGTGGCCCAAACCAATATAAATCATGTGTCCCTTGTGCAGTTCTTTTAGTAGTTTAGATCTTTGCGAGACGGGGAGGTAGAAGGCGTAATCTCCGCATGCACCCGAGTGTTCGAACCTTAAGGGTCTGCCGGAACCCGAAATCCGACACTTACCGCGTTGGTTGCTAGGATTTATTTGTTTGTGTAGGTGCGAGGGACTTGTGTGCGGCCTCCTACTAGATTGATACCTTGGTTCTCAAAAACTGAGGGAAATACTTACACTAGTTTGTTGCATCACCCTTTCCTCTTCAAGGGAAAACCAACGCAGTGCTCAAGAGGTAGCAGTCCTATTCATCCACCCCCAACCAACTCGATCGGGGTCCTGTTCATCCAGCGGCAACGGCCTCTACTACCACGGGGTTCTATTCATCCACCTCCCCCCCCACCGGGAACTGTTCATCCACCCCCCCCCCAATAATGCTCACTGTTCATCAAGGGAAGGAGGCAGCAGGTTCGATTGGCTTCAGTTAGCAGCAGTAGCAAAGGAATCACTCGGGTTCAGTTAACAGCAAGGGATCGATCGGGGTTCAGTAACGTAGCTAGTGCAATCGCTCGTGTTCAGTTAGAGCCCAACACGTCGCTCGGATTCAGTTAGAGCGCAACGCCTCGCACACACGTGCGTACGTGTACGAGAGAAACGCGCAAACCTCCGTGCATCGCTCGGCCCCGATCACCCACCGTAATCGGGGACTCCTCGATATTTTCCTCGCCCTCGCTTCTACCACGTTTTTTCGTCATGGACGGCCCAAAGAATGTCATGTAGCTGCGTCTCCGGCCCGCCCAGGACAAAAAGTCCATTTTCTGTCATGATTTTTTGTCATAGAAGTAGGAGCCCACCACATCTATGATGATACCGGGTTTTGTCACAATTATCGTCATAGAAGTGTCATAAGCATGACAAAAAATTCGTTCGGCCCAAAATGTCATGGATGTGCCTTTTTTTGTAGTGTAGGACAGAAATAGGTTTTCTCCTATGTTCTATCAGAAGTCCCTCCAACCAGACGTATCTCTTTTGTAGAAGAATGAACGGTTCTACCAAACCAACTGTCGCCTTCGAGCATCACTGGTTCATTCTATTCTACTATAATACTTTTAGTAGTTTACTTTCAGTGCTCTACGAGCCGATAGCTTTCATGATCATGTATTCATATCTGTAGCTTGTTTCATTTCGCTCGATTGTACTTATTGTGGGTGTTGTTATTTCATTCATTGTTTCTATCTATTATCAGCATCTTATTTTCATGCCCTCAGTTGTTGCTCAGTCTCTCATGCTATTTATAGTATTATCCTTCTGTTCCACCACCATCATAGCTAAAGTTGAGAGTTATTATACTTGGACTATTATCTTATCTTTCCATGAAAGATTTGCTTAGTCTTCCCCTTAGTTTTACCTTTCAACCAAGATCAGCCTATTTATCTTCAGCACTTGATCTTCCTAGTTTATTTTGCTGTAGTGTTTGGTTTTGATTCGAAGTTTCGACAGAAAATTTGAATCTCCCATTCACCCCCTCCCCCTCTAGTTGATATACTCTCGGTCCTAAACAAAATATTGTCCGCTCATTAAAAATATTTCTAGGTCCCAATATATATACCCAATGCCAGATTGTTGCCAAAAATACAAGCCAGGAAACACAATATGCACACCTACCACACCTTCCTGCTTCAAAATACGCAAACTAACCTAGTTGCACATTTTAAACAAACAATACACAAAAAATGTCATATGCAAATACCTAATTAAAGTTCTCATATTCAAAAGATGCACTATTTTAAAATGAACAATTGTCTGGCTAATAAAAACAAATAGGAACATAAAACAATTACATAGGCAGCAGACAAGGGTGGACCAAACCCATACAGATAGAAATCGAAAACTTCTTTGTTATTGTAGGCAATTGTATTGTAGTGAAATTGGCTATTTTTTGAACACATGACATAGTGTACACGTATACATTAATACATAAAGAAACCATACAAAGCCAAGTAAAAACATAAATAAACAGAGAATACAATTGCCTCCGACAACATACACAAAGGACCCAAGAAAATAACTAAAGAGTCCTATGCATCCACGTCGACCATGGTCCATAGTCACCAACCACTAATATGCCCCGTCATCACTAGAGTACGAGTGGAGAAGAACTAAAACAACGACCATCATTCTCATAACAAGAAAAACACCATCGCTTAATGGCTTTACAAGAAACACTAAACACCCGCCTCTCAAGATGGGAAGAACACAGCAGCAAGCACACCCACGTGTCCCCATCTCATATACAAGGCCATCATTGGGCGCTACTAAGGAAGATCCCTAAATCTGCTTGTCTTGCACCTGTAGACACCACAACTACCCCTCCCGGATTATTTGAAGGACTGCCACCACAGTCACACAGATTCGAAGCATCGAATGACCACTAACTCCTAAAGAATCCACCATATCCAATGAATGACAGACACGCTGGACCCTCCATGCACTCCTCGTCAGTACCGAAGTAAGCATAGTTGGAACTGGCTAGAGTGTAGAGGAATTATTCTGACCCGAATGTTAGAAATATGTCCTAAAGGCAATAATATTGTATTATTATATTTCCATTTTCACAATTAAGATTTTATATCTCATGTTATAACGGCTATGATTCTGGAATATGCAATTCAGTGGAAAACTCATATGCACGTGTGGAATGATAAATAGTAAAATACAGATTCCTAGTCTTGCCTCTGTCACTGGCTTGGGTGTTGTTAGTGATCATGTTTTCTGGATATCAGGATATCGTTAATTGTAATGATAGTCCTGAAATAACATTGAGAGTATGACGTTAGAAGAACAATCACATTGAATCGACCCAATCTTGTTTGTTATAGTTTGAGATAATATCATTTGTAATAAATTGTTATAACACAGAGTGTTGGCATGTATTTTAGTTCCTCGGACCATGAGAGCATCATAAGTCACTTCCTACCGTACGATGGGCTTTGGGGTTGCTCACACGTCATTTGTAACAAGGTGGTCATAACGATAACTTACGGGTTCATCGAAAAGTTTGGCAAGCGATTAGATAGCTCGAGAGTGGGATTTGCTCCTCTGACAATGGAGATATATTCTTAGGTCCCTCTTAGTGTGAGGGCATCCATCATCATCTGGATAGTCATAGGTAACTATGTCACGGGTGAGGGAGTCCTGGATTAGGGGGTGTCCGGATAGCCGGACTATACCTTCGGCCGGACTCCTGGACTATGAAGATACAAGGTTGAAGACTTTGTCCTGTGTCCCGAAGGGACTTTTCTTGGCGTGGAAGGAAAGCTTGGCGATACGGATATGTAGATCTCCTACCATTGTAACCGACTCTGTGTAACCCTAGCCCTCTCCAGTGTCCATATAAACCGGAGGGTTTTAGTCCATAGGACGAACAACAATCATACCATAGGCTAGCTTCTAGGGTTTAGCCTCTCTGATCTCATGGTAGATCTACTCTTGTACTACCCATATCATCAATATTAATCAAGCAGGACGTAGGGTTTTACCTCCATCAAGAGGGCCCGAACCTGGGTAAAACATTGTGTCCCCTGCCTCCTGTTACCATCCGCCTAGACGCACAGTTCGGGACCCCCTACCCGAGATCCACCAGTTTTGACACCGACATTGGTGCTTTCATTGAGAGTTCCTCTGTGTCGTCACTTTTAGGCCCGATGGCTTCTTCGATCATCAACAGCGATGCAACCCAGGGTGAGACTTTTCTCCCCGGACAGATCTTTGTATTTGGCGGCTTTGCACTGTGGGCCAATTCGCTTGGCCATCTGGAGCAGATCGAAAGCTACGCCCCTGGCCATCAGGTCAGATTTGGAAGTTTGAGCTACACGGCCGACCTCCGCGGAGACTTGATCTTCGACGGATTCGAGCCGTGGCCGAGCGTGCCGCACTGTCACGATGGGCATGATCTAGCTCTGCCGCTGAACAGTGCCCTGGAGGCCGCACCCGCATTAGCCCTGACCCTTAATTCGGAGCCAACTGTGCCAATCGAGGATGGGTGGTTGGACACCGCCTCGGGGGCTGCAATCTCTACGGCGATCGAGCCGAACACCAGCCCTATTCTCTGTGAAGCCCGTGACTCCAAGGAGCCGGACTCCTCTCCAGACTCCGAGCCCTCCGTGCCCCTACCGATCGAAACCGATTGGGCGCCGATCATGGAGTTCACCGCCGCGGACATCTTTCAGCACTCGCCCTTCGGCGATATTCTGAATTCACTAAAGTCTCTCTCTTTATCAGGAGAGCCCTGGCCGGACTATGGTTAGCGAGGTTGGGATGCGGATGATGAAGAAATTCAAAGCCCACCCACCACCCACTTCCTAGCCACTATCGATGATTTAACCGACATGCTCGACTTCGACTCCGAATACATCGACGGTATGGACGCCGATGCAGGAGACGATCAAGAACCAGCGCCTATAGGGCACTAGAAAGCCACCTCGTCGTATGATATATACATGGTGGACACCCCAAAAGAAGGCAATGGCAATGGAACAGCGGAGGATGACCCCTCCAAGAAGCAGCCTAAGCGCCGGCATCAGCGGCGCCGCTCTAAATCCCGCCAAAGCAAAAACGGTGATTCCGGCACGGGAGATAATAACACCCCGGACAATGCCGAAGACAACCACCTCCAGCAAGGTTCAGCACATGAGGATGGAGAAGCCAGCCCTCATGAGAGAGCTGCAGACAGAGAGGTCGAGGACGATAATTATATGCCTCCCTCCGAAGACGAGGCAAGCCTCGACGACGACGAATTTGTCGTGCCGGAGGATCTCGTTGAACAAGAGCGTTTCAAATGCAGGCTTATGGCCACGGCGAGCAGCCTCAAGAAAAAACAGCAACAGCTTAGAGCTGATCAAGATTTGCTAGCCGACAGATGGACTGAAGTCCTTGCGGCCGAAGAGTATGAACTCGAACGCCCCTCCAAGAGCTACCCAAACCGCAGGTTGCTACCCCGACTAGAGGAGGAAGCACCTAAACCTACATCACCAGCGCATGATACGGCCGATCGGCCACCCCGTGGCCGCGACAGAGAAGCCTCTCGGCCCTCCACTCAAGCCGCACCCCGGCGCCGCTCAAAAATTACCAGGGCACGGGAAAATGCGCCAGACCTGTGAGATATATTGGAGGACAAGGCAAGGCAAACAATATTGATCTACGGATCACGTGGGCATCCCACGGCACGAGACGGTAATCGTCACTCCGGATACAGTCAATCCGGCCGGGCCGAACACAGTAGACAAAGCTCGTTTGAGCTGCGTCGTGATATAGCCCAATACAGAGGCGCCGCACACCCACTATGCTTCACAGATGAAGTAATGGATCATCAAATCCCTGAGGGTTTCAAACCCGTGAACATCGAATCATATCATGGCACAACAGATCCTGCGGTATGGATCGAGGACTATCTCCTTCATATCCACATGGCCCGCGGTGATGACCAACACGCCATCAAATACCTCCCGCTCAAGCTTAAAGGACAAGCTCGGCATTGGCTTAATAGCTTGCCAGCAGAATCAATTGGTTGTTGGGAGGACTTGGAAGCCGCATTCCTCGACAATTTCCAGGGCACTTATGTGCGACCACCAGACGCCGATGACCTTAGCCACATAATTCAGCAGCCAGAGGAATCGGCCAGACAATTCTGGACACGGTTCCTAACCAAGAAAAATCAAATTGTCGACTATCTGGACGCAGAGGCCCTGGCAGCCTTCAAGCATAACATCCGCGATGAGTAGCTTGCACGGCACCTAGGACAGGAAAAGCCGAAATCTATGGCAGCCCTCATGACACTCATGACCCACTTTTGCGCGGGAGAAGACAGCTGGCTAGCTCGCAGCAATAACATGACCAAGAGCCCTGGTAATTCGGATACCAAGGACAGCAGTGGCAGGTCGCGTCGCAACAAGCAAAAGCGCCGCATTAACGGCGACAATGCTGAGGATACGGCAGTTAATGCCGGATTCAGAGGCTCTAAACCCGGTCAGCGGAAAAAGCCATTCAAAAGAAATACTCCGGGCCCGTCCAGTTTGGACCGAATACTCGACCGCTCATGCCAGATACATGGCACCCTTGAAAAACTAGCCAATCACACCAACAGGGATTGTTGGGTGTTCAAGAAGGCAGGCAAGTTAAATGCCAAAAACAGAGACAAGGGGCCGCATAGCGATGACGAGGAGGAGCCCCGGCCGCCAAACAACAGTGGACAGAAAGGTTTTCCCCCACAAGTGCGGACGGTGAACATGATATACGCAACCCACGTCCCCAAGAGGGAGCGGAAGAGTGCGCTAAGGGACGTATACGCGATGGAGCCAGTCGCCCCAAAGTTCAACCCATGGTCTTCCTGCCCGATCACTTTTGATCGAAGGGACCACCCCACTAGCATCCGTCATGGCGGATTCGCCGCATTGGTTCTAGACCTAATTATTGACGGATTTCACCTCACTAAAGTCCTTATGGACGGCGGCAGCAGCCTGAACCTGCTTTACCAGGATACAGTGCGGAAAATGGGCATCGATCCCTCGAGGATTAAACCCACTAAAACGACCTTTAAAGGCGTCATACCAGGTGTAGAGGCCAACTGTACAGGCCCAGTTACACTTGAAGTGGTCTTCGGATCTCCGGATGATTTCTGAAGCGAGGAGTTAATCTTTGACATAGTCTAGTTCCGTAGTGGCTATCACGCACTGCTCGGGCGAACCGCATTTGCCAAGTTCAATGTGGTGCCGCACTACGCATACCTCAAGCTTAAGATGCCAGGCCCTCGAGGCGTCATCACGGTCAATGGAAACACCGAACGCTCTCTCCGAATGGAGGAGCATACGGCGGCTATCGCAGCGGAAGTACAAAGCAGCCTCTCAAGGCAATTCTCCAGTCTGGCCATTAAACGTCTAGACACCGTCAAGCGCGCCCAGAGTAACCTACAACAAGACCACCTGGCACGTTCCAAGAAAGCGTAGCAATGCGGCCCAAACCCCAGCCCTCGCGAACTTGCGAAACCAGTGTTGTGCGTACATAACTACACTCTGGAAATACCATGGGCACAGGGGTAGGGGCACCATCACGGTACGCCCGAAACGCGGCTTAAACCGCACTAGGGGCTGCCGATTTCTTAATTTTCTCTTATTTTCAGGGCTCCATTCTTCGGAAGGCTTGTCCGGCAGTACAATTTCCGCACAAACGATACAACCAGGGAAGCAGAAAGCTATGCCGCACTATGGAACTCTAAGGTGGTCTCTATAACGAGCAGTATACCTGTTTCACATAACATTCCGTGGCTTGCCCCTGGAAAGGACATGTTAAATTGTCCCATCTTTTGCTTATTGCAGTATTTGTATCGTTCTGCTTTGATCGCAGCCTTTTTTAAATAAACAATGCATAGCTTCCGTCTATTATTGCATTACTCTTTTTTACAAATATATGTTCATTAATGACATGTTGCACCCGTACACTTTGGTGCAGCCAATACGCCAGGGGCTTAAGTACCCCACAATACGGTGTGAGAAGTCCGAACACTTTCATAAGTGTGGCACCCCGAACTTATAGCATTATATGCATCGGCTCAGAATCATGTCTTGGGTCAATAGTTGGGTTTGCCCGGCTCCTATGTTTTGGTACCTTACGTTACGTTATATCGGCTAAGGTAGCACTAGGAGAACTACTGCGATTGTGCCCCAGTTGAGCTGGGCTAAGCACCTCAGTAGAGAAAGCTAAAACTGACCGTCATGATGAGGCGAGAGTTGGTCGCTGTTCGAGAGGTTTTCGAGTCCCTAAAGACTTACGCCGCTTAGAGCGAGGAGTCGGCTTTGTCCGGCCTAGGCGTGGATAGCGCCCCGAACTCGGTCTTCCGAACACTAGGAGCTTCGCCGAAATTTAAAATTATAGAATTCTATGGCTAAGTGAGAGTGTTCAAGCATTATAGTCCGATTGCCTTGTTCTTTGTGTTGAGCGCCTCCCTCGAAGGACCCAACAATGGGAAAAAGAGCGCTCATGTTTATCCCGAACACCCCAGCACTCGTGGCATGGGGGCAGAAGCCGACGACTCGCCATCTCTCAAATTTGATAAACGGCCGCACAGAAGGTAATATTTTAAATTCAAAAGCGTTGCTTAGCGCATATGAACAAGTTTTCAGCGTACAGGATCACAAATGCGAGTTTACTCAAATATTACATCTTTGGAGCATTCATCCGCTATAAGGCGGGCACCCTTCAGGACGCCCTCATAATACGCTTCCGGGACGCGATGCTCCTTGCCCGGCGGCGGCCCGTCCTTCACCAACTTCTCCGCATCCATCTTGCCCCAGTGCACTTTAGCACGGGCAAGAGCCCTACGGGCACCTTCGATGTAGACGGAGCGCTTGATTACTTCAAGCCGTGGATAGGCATCCACCAGCCGCCTCACCAGCCCGAAGTAGCTCCCAGGCAGAGCCTCTCCAGGACAAAGCCGAACTATGAGGCCCTTTATGGCCTGTTCGGCCACCTTGTGGAGCTCGACCATTTGCTTCAGTTGGTCGCTCAAAGGCACCAGGTGTCCGGCCTCAGCATACTGAGACCAGAACACCTTCTCCGTTGAGCTCCCCTGCTCGGCTCGGTAGTAGGTGGCGGCATCAGACGCACTACGGGGCAAATCTGCGAATGCTCCTGGAGAGCTCCAGACTCGGGTAAGTACCAAGTAATTCACTTTCACGTGCTTGCTTTGCATAATGAATGCCTTACCCGACGCTATCTTCTTTATATCTCCAATTTCATGGAGGGCTTTCCGGGCTTCGGCCTTGGCAGACTTCGCACTTTCAAGGGCTGCCGCAAGCTCGGACGCTTGCGTCTTTGAGTCAAGCTCCAAACTCTCGTGTTTTTTCATGAGAGCCTGGAGCTCTTTCTGCACCTCCTCCACCCGCGCCTCCTGCTTCCCTCTCTCTGTGCGCTCCGCGGCCGCTCTATTTTCGGCCTCGGACAGCGCTTTCTTAAGGGTTGCCACCTCGTTCGTGGCCCCTATAATAGCACGTTGATCCTGTCATTTTTTGCAACCACATCTTCTCTATATACTTCTGCAAGGTATTACTTACCTTCCTTCTCCTCGAGTTGCCTCTTGGCATGGCCGAGCTCGTTCTCGGACCGCGCGAGGTTTTGCTTCAGCATATCCACCTCCGCAGTCAGTGCGGTGGAGGCCAGCAGCGAAGCCTGCATTTGATTATGTTAGACTCCTGCGAATGTTATTAGATCCTCTATTCGGCTTTTCTTTCTGAACGCCGAACAGAGCATCAGGGGCTACTGTCTATGCGGTAATATTTTCACATATTCTTTACTTACCTCAAAGCCTGTTAGAAGGCTGGCACAGGCTTCAGTCAGTCCGCTCTTGGCGGACTGGACCTTCTGGATCACCGCACTCATAATAGTGCGGTGCTCCTCGTCGATGGAGGCGCCGTTAAGCACCTCCAGCAAATTGTCCGGTGCCTCCGGTTGGATGGAGGTCGCCGGCTCGGTAGGCTTGCTCCTCTTGGAAGGAGGCTGCCTACCGGAGTCCGGAACCGTTAAAGGTTCCGGCGCGGTGTCCGGCTCAAGGCCGGACTTGGAGCCCTTGGGGGTTCTATCCCCTTTACGCCTGGAGTCCGGGAGGTCACCTTGCGGCGCCTCCAGGACCACCTCCTCCTGGCTTGGAACCTGTTGGGACGCCACCGCGGCGTCGTCCGTAGGATGGGGGGAGGTAGCCGTCGGAAGCAAATTCACATCCGACGAATCCAGGGAACCGCTTGACGACACGTCAAGCCGGTCTTTGGGTGGACTGCATAAACATGTTTGACGTAAGGAAAAGCTGTGCAATGGGGGAATACTATGAATCACTCTGGTATCCGGATACTTACGATCTCGCCAGGGGCTTGGCCCTGTGCGGCCACTCCTCTTCGCCATCATCGGTGTTGGTGGAGTAGTCCGGAGGAGGGGTCTTCCCCTTCTTGGACCCTTCGGCCTCCCCAGTTGGGGCGGCCTTCCTTTTCTTCCCTCCCCCCGCTGGAGGGGGAGAGGTCTCTTCTTCCTCCTCCTCATCTTCATGGGAGGAGTGCGCCTTGGAGTCGTCGGATGATGAATCCGACACCTCCTAGCGCCGGGCACTCTTTCAAGTCCTTGTGGCCTTCTTCTTGGCCTTCTTCTCCGGCACCACATAGGGTGCCGGAACCAGCAGCTTCGCCAAGCGAGCGTCCGCTGGGCCTTCAGGCAAAGGAGCCGGACAGTTGATCTGTCCGGACGTCTCCTGCCAATCCTGTCAAAGGTAAGGGAGCTTCGATCCCGCATGGAGTCAAACTATGAGAAACTAATACCCTGTAAAAGGTAAAAACAGCTTACCACGAGCGTGACGCTGCGTGCTGAATCCGCGATCCTCGGTAGCGGATGCGGGGCCTCAGCGCCCTTGAAAAGCACCTTCCAGGCAACTTCGTACGTTGTGTCAAAGAGCCTGCTCAGAGTTCGGTGTCGCGCCGGGTCAAACTCCCACAGGTTGAAAGCCCGTTATTGACACGGGAGGATCCGGCGGATGAGCATAACCTGGACTACGTTGACAGGTTTGAGCTTCTTGTCCACCAGGGTTTGGACGCATGTTTGGAGTCCGGTCAGCTCTCCTTTTTTACCCCACGACAGACCCGTCTCTTTCCAAGAGGCGAGCCGCATAGGGGGTCCGGATCGGAACTCGGGGGCTGCGACCCATTCAGGGTCGCGCGGCTCGGTGATGTAAAAGCACCCCGTTTGCCACCCCTTTAGGGACTCCACGAAGGAGCCCTCGAGCCATAGGACGTTGGGCATCTTGCCCACCATGGCACCTCCACACTCCGCCTGGGTGCCGCGCACTACCTTCGGCTTGACATTGAAAGTCTTGAGCCATAGGCTGAATTGGGGGCGGATGCGGAAGAAAGCCTCGCACATGACGATAAACGCTGAGATGTTGAGGACAAAGTTCGGGGCCAGATCGTGGAAATCCAGGCCATAGTAGAACATGAGCCCCCGGACAAATGGGTGGAGAGGGAAGCCCAGTACACGGAGGAAATGGGGGAGGAACACCACCCTCTCATGGGGCCTAGGGGTGGGGTTGAGCTGCCCCTCTTCGGGAAGCCGGTGCGCAATGTCGTTAGACAAGTATCCGGCCTTCCTCAGTCTTTTGATGTGTCCCTCCGTAATGGAGGAGACCATCCACTTGCCTCCCGCTCCGGACATGGCTGGAGAAGGTTGAGGTGGGGTGTGCAGACTTGGGCACTGGAGCTCGAGAGCGCGGAAATGGATAGGCAAAGGAGGAAGAAGGCGTGGATGAAAAGGTGGATCCTTATCCCCTTATATGGGCGGACACGACTATGCGTCCCCACCAGCCTGGTAAAACTCGCTTATCTCCCAAGCGCCGTAATCAATGGCGCGGTTGGGTTACCCACGCCCTTTTTGATGAGAATCCCGGAATAAGGGGACACGATCTCTGCTTTGACAAGACGTGCCAAGGGAACCGCCTCGCTAAACGCGCTGAGGTGGGACAGTAAAACGATTCGAATAAATACTTGGCCGTGGTGTGATGTCATGCTATGGAATACGTCAGCAGATTAGGTTTGTGTAAATATTATTCTCTCTATGGCAATATGTGGAAACTTATTTTGCAGAGCCGGACACTACCTTTGTGTTCAAAATCTTCTATGAAGTACTTGGAGGAGGAACCCGCCTTGCAATGCTGAAGACAATCTGCGCGCCGGACTCGTCGTCATTGAAGCCTGGTTCAGGGGCTACTGAGGGAGTCCTGGATTAGGGGGTGTCCGTATAGCCGGACTATACCTTCGGCCGGACTCCTGGACTATGAAGATACAAGATTGAAGACTTTGTCCCGTGTCCGGAAGGGACTTTTCTTGGCATGGAAGGCAAGCTTGGCGATACGGATATGTAGATCTCCTACCATTGTAACCGACTCTGTGTAACCCTAGCCCTCTCCGGTGTCTATATAAACCAGAGGGTTTTAGTCCGTAGGACGAACAACAATCATACCATAGGCTAGCTTCTAGGGTTTAGCCTCTTTGATCTCGTGGTAGATCTACTCTTGTACTACCCATATCATCAATATTAATCAAGCAGGACGTAGGGTTTTACCTCCATCAAGAGGGCCCGAACCTGGGTAAAACATTGTGTCCCCTGCCTCCTGTTACCATCCGCCTAGACGCACAGTTCGGGACCCCCTACCCGAGATCCGCCGGTTTTGACACCGACATTGGTGCTTTCATTGAGAGTTCCTCTGTGTCGTCACTTTTAGGCCCGATGGCTTCTTCGATCATCAACAGCGATGCAACCCAGGGTGAGACTTTTCTCCCCGGACAGATCTTTGTATTTGGCGGCTTTGCACTGTGGGCCAATTCGCTTGGCCATCTGGAGCAGATCGAAAGCTACGCCCCTGGCCATCAGGTCAGATTTGGAAGTTTGAGCTACACGGCCGACCTCCGCGGAGACTTGATCTTCGACGGATTCGAACCGCGGCCGAGCGCGCCGCACTGTCACGATGGGCATGATCTAGCTCTGCCGCTGAACAGTGCCCTGGAGGCAGCACCCGCATCAGCCCCGACCCTTAATTCGGAGCCAACTGTGCCAATCGAGGATGGGTGGTTGGACACCGCCTCGGGGGCTGCAATCTCTACGGCGATCGAGCCGAACACCAGCCCTATTCTCTGCGAAGCCCGTGACTCCAAGGAGCCGGACTCCTCTCCAGACTCTGAGCCCTCCGTGCCCCTACCGATCGAACCCGATTGGGCGCCAATCATGGAGTTCACCGCCGCAGACATCTTTCAGCACTCGCCCTTCGGCGATATTCTGAATTCACTAAAGTCTCTCTCTTTATCAGGAGAGCCCTGGCCGGACTATGGTCAGCGAGGTTGGGATGCGGATGATGAAGAAATTCAAAGCCCACCCACCACCCACTTCGTAGCCACTGTCGATGATTTAACCGACATGCTCGACTTCGACTCCGAATACATCGACGGTATGGACGCCGATGCAGGAGACGATCAAGAACTAGCGCCCATAGGGCACTGGAAAGCCACCTCGTCGTATGATATATACATGGTGGACACCCCAAAAGAAGGCAATGGCGATGGAACAGCGGAGGATGACCCCTCCAAGAAGCAGCCTAAGCGCCGGCGCCAGCGGCGCCGCTCTAAATCCCGCCAAAGCAAAAATGGTGATTCCGGCACGGGAGATAATAACACCCCGGACAATGCCTAAGACAACCACCTCCAGCAAGATTCATCACAGGAGGATGGAGAAGCCAGCCCTCATGAGAGAGTGGCAGACAGAGAGGTCGAGGACGATAATTATATGCCTCCCTCCGAAGACGAGGCAAGCCTCGACGACGACGAATTTGTCGTGCCGGAGGATCCTGTCGAACAAGAGTGTTTCAAACGCAGGCTTATGGCCACGGCGAGTAGCCTCAAGAAAAAACAGCAACAGCTTAGAGCTGATCAAGATTTGCTAGCCGACAGATGGACTGAAGTCCTTGTGGCCGAAGAGTATGAACTCGAACGCCCCTCCAAGAGCTACCCAAACCGCAGGTTGCTACACCAACTAGAGGAGGAAGCACCTAAACCTACATCACCAGCACATGATGCGGCCGATCGGCCACCTCGTGGCCGCGACAGAGAAGCCTCTCGGCCCTCCACTCAAGCCGCACCCCAGCGCCGCTCAAAAATTACCAGGGCACGGGAAAATGCGCCAGACCTGTGAGATATATTGGAGGACAAGGCAAGGCAAACAATATCGATCTACGGATCGCGTGGGCGCCCCACGGCATGAGACGGTAATCGTCACTCCGGATACAGTCAATCCGGCCGGGCCGAACACAGTAGACAAAGCTCGTTTGAGCTGCGTCGTGATATAGCCCAATACAGAGGCGCCGCACACCCACTATGCTTCACAGATGAAGTAATGGATCATCAAATCCCTGAGGGTTTCAAACCCGTGAACATCGAATCATATGATGGCACAACAGATCCTGCGGTATGGATCGAGGACTATCTCCTTCATATCCACATGGCCCGCGGTGATGACCTACACGCCATCAAATACCTCCCACTCAAGCTTAAAGGACCAGCTCGGCATTGGCTTAATAGCTTGCCAGCAGAATCAATTGGTTGTTGGGAGGACCTGGAAGCCGCATTCCTCGACAATTTCCAGGGCACTTATGTGCGACCACCAGACGCCGATGACCTTAGCCACATAATTCAGCAGCCAGAGGAATCGGCTAGACAATTCTGGACACGGTTCCTAACCAAGAAAAATCAAATCGTCGACTGTCCGGACGTAGAGGCCCTAGCAGCCTTCAAGCATAACATCCGCGATGAGTGGCTTGCACGGCACCTAGGACAGGAAAAGCCGAAATCTATGGCAGCCCTCATGACACTGACCCGCTTTTGCGCGGGAGAAGACAGCTGGCTAGCTTGCAGCAATAACATGACCAAGAGCCCTGGTAATTCAGATACCAAGGACAGCAGTGGCAGGTCACGTCGCAACAAGCAAAAGCGCCGCATTAACGGTGACAATGCTGAGGATACGGCAGTTAATGCCGGATTCAGAGGCTCTAAACCCGGTCAGCGGAAGAAGCCATTCAAAAGAAATACTCCGGGCCCGTCCAGTTTGGACCGAATACTCGACCGCTCATGCCAGATACATGGCACCCTCGAAAAACCAGCCAATCACACCAACAGGGATTGTTGGGTGTTCAAGCAATTAGGCAAGTTAAATGCCGAAAACAGAGACAAGGGGCTGCATAGCGATGACGAGGAGGAGCCCCGGCCGCCAAACAACAGTGGACAGAAAGGTTTTCCCCCACAAGTGCGGACGGTGAACATGATATACGCAACCCACGTCCCCAAGAGGGAGCGGAAGAGTGCGCTAAGGGACGTATACGCGATGGAGCCAGTCGCCCCAAAGTTCAACCCATGGTCTTCCTGCCCGATCACTTTTGATCGAAGGGACCACCCCACTAGCATCCGTCATGGCGGATTCGCCGCATTGGTTCTAGACCCAATTATTGATGGATTTCACCTCACTAAAGTCCTTATGGACGGCGGCAGCAGCCTGAACCTACTTTACCAGGATACCGTGCGGAAAATGGCCATCGATCCCTCGAGGATTAAACCCACTAAAACGACCTTTAAAGGCGTCATACCAGGTGTAGAGGCCAACTGTACAGGCTCAGTTACACTTGAAGTGGTCTTCGGATCTCCGGATAATTTCTGAAGCGAGGTGTTAATCTTTGACATAGTCCAGTTCCGCACTGGCTATCACGCACTGCTCGGGTGAACCGCATTTGCCAAGTTCAATGTGGTGCCGCACTACGCATACCTCAAGCTCAAGATGTCAGGCCCTCGAGGCGTCATCACGGTCAATGGAAACACCGAACGCTCTCTCGGAACGGAGGAGCATACGGCAGCTATCGCAGCGGAAGTACAAAGCAGCCTATCAAGGCAATTCTCCAGTCCGGCCATTAAACGTCTGGACACCGTCAAGCGCGCCCGGAATAACCTACAACAAGACCGCCTGGCATGTTCCAAGCAAGCGTAGCAATGCGGCCCCAACCCCAGCCCTCGCGAACTTGCGAAACCAGTGTTGCGCGTACATAACTACACTCTGGAAATACCATGGGCACAGAGGTAGGGGCACCATCATGGTACGCCCGAAACACGGCTTAAACCGCACTAGGGGCTGCCGATTTCTTAATTTTGTCTTATTTTCAGGGCTCCATTCTTCGGAAGGCTTGTCCGGCAGTACAATTGCCTCACAAACGATACAACCAGGGAAGCAGAAAGCTACGCCACACTATGGAACTCTAAGGTGGTCTCTATAACGAGCAGTATACCTGTTTCACATAACATTCCGCAGCTTGCCCCTGGAAAGGACATGTTAAATTGTCCCATCTTTTGCTTATTGCAGTATTTGTATCATTCTGCTTTGATCGCTGCCTTTTTTAAATAAACAATGCATAGCTTCCGTCTATTATTGCATTACTCTTTTTTACGAATATATGTTCATTAATGACATGTTGCACCCGTACACTTTGGTACGGCCAATACGCCAGGGGCTTAAGTACCCCACAATACGGTGTGAGAAGTCCGAACACTTCCATAAGTGCGGCACCCCGAACTTATAGCATTATATGCATCGGCTCAGAATCATGTCTTGGGTCAATAGTTGGGTTTGCCCGGCTCCTATGTTTTGGTACCTTACGTTCCGTTATATCGGCTAAGGTAGCACTAGGAGAACTACTGCGATTGTGCCCCATTTGAGCTGGGCTAAGAACCTCAGTAGAGAAAGCTAAAACAGACCGTCATGATGAGGCGAGAGTTGGTCGCTGTTCAAGAGGTTTTCGAGTCCCTAAAGACTTATGCCGCTTAGAGCGAGGAGTCGGCTTTGTCCGGCCTAGGCATGGATAGCACCCCGAACTCGGTCTTCCGAACACTAGGGGCTTCGCTGAAATTTAAAATTATAGAATTATATGGCTAAGTGAGAGTGTTCAAGCATTATAGTCTGATTGCCTTGTTCTTTGTGTTGAGCAGCTCCCTCGAAGGACCCAACAATGGGAAAAAGAGCGCTCATGTTTATCCCGAACACCCCAGCACTCGTGGCATGGGGGCAGAAGCCGACGACTCGCCATCTCTCAAATTTGATAAACGGCCGCACAGAAGGTAATATTTTAAATTCAAAAGCGTTGCTTAGCGCATATGAACAAGTTTTCAGCGTACAGGATCACAAATGCGAGTTTACTCAAATATTACATCTTTGGAGCATTCATCCGCTATAAGGCGGGCACCCTTCAGGACGCCCTCATAATACGCTTCCGGGACGTGATGCTCCTTGCCCGGCGGCGGCCCGTCCTTCACCAACTTCTCCGCATCCATCTTGCCCCAGTGCACTTTAGCACGGGCAAGAGCCCTACGGGCACCTTCGATGTAGACGGAGCGCTTGATTACTTCAAGCCGTGGACAGGCATCCACCAGCCGCCTCACCAGCCCGAAGTAGCTCCCAGGCAGAGCCTCTCCAGGCCAAAGCCGAACTATGAGGCCCTTTATGGCCTGTTCGGCCACCTTGTGGAGCTCGACCATTTGCTTCAGTTGGTCGCTCAAAGGCACCAGGTGTCCGGCCTCAGCATACTGAGACCAGAACACCTTCTCCATCGAGCTCCCCTGCTCGGCTCGGTAGTAGGCGGCGGCATCAGACGCACTACGGGGCAAATCTGCGAATGCTCCTGGAGAGCTCCAGACTCGGGTAAGTACCAAGTAATTCACTTTCACGTGCTTGCTTTGCATAATGAATGCCTTACCCGCCGCTATCTTCTTTATATCTCCAATTTCTTGGAGGGCTTTCTGGGCTTCGGCCTTGGTAGACTTCGCGCTTTCAAGGGCTGCCGCAAGCTCGGACGCTTGTGTCTTTGAGTCAAGCTCCAAACTCTCGTGTTTTTTCACGAGAGCCTGGAGCTCTTTCTGCACCTCCTCCACCCGCGCCTCCTGCTTCCCTCTCTCTGTGCGCTCCGCGGCCGCTCTGTTTTCGGCCTCGGACAGCGCTTTCTTAAGGGTTGCCACCTCGTTCGTGGCCCCTATAATAGCACGTTGATCCTGTCATTTTTTGCAACCACATCTTCTCTATATACTTGTGCAAGGTATTACTTACCTTCCTTCTCCTCGAGTTGCCTCTTGGCATGGCCGAGCTCATTCTCGGACCGCGCGAGGTTTTGCTTCAGCATATCCACCTCCGTAGTTAGTGCGGCGGAGGCCATCAGCGAAGCCTGCATACGCATATTGACTTGATTATGTTAGACTCCTGCGAATGTTATTAGATCCTCTATTCGGCTTTTCTTTCTGAACGCCGAACAGAGCATCAGGGGCTACTGTCTATGCGGTAATATTTTCACATATTCTTTACTTACCTCAAAGCCTGTTAGAAGGCTGGCACAGGCTTCAGTCAGTCCGCTCTTGGCGGACTGGACCTTCTGGATCACCGCACTCATAATAGTGCGGTGCTCCTCGTCGATGGAGGCGCCGTTAAGCACCTCCAGCAAATTGTCCGGTGCCTCCGGTTGGATGGAGGTCGCCGGCTCGGTAGGCTTGCTCCTCTTGGAAGGAGGCTGCCTACCGGAGTCCGGAACCGTTAAAGGTTCCGGCGCGTTGTCCGGCTCAAGGCCGGACTTGGATCCCTTGGGGGTTCTATCCCCTTTACGCCTGGAGTCCGGGAGGTCACCTTGCGGCGCCTCCAGGACCACCTCCTCCTGGCTCGGAACCTGTTGGGACGCCACCGCGACGTCGTCCGTAGGATGGGGGGAGGTAGCCGTCGGAAGCAAATTCACATCCGACGAATCCAGGGAACCGCTCGACGACACGTCAAGCCGGTCTTTGGGTGGACTGCATAAACATGTTTGATGTAAGGAAAAGCTGTGCAATGGGGGAATACTATGAATCACTCTGGTATCCGGATACTTACGATATCGCCAGGGGCTTGGCCCTGTGCGGCCACTCCTCTTCGCTGTCGTCGGCGTTGGTGGAGTAGTCCGGAGGAGGGGTCTTCCCCATCTTGGACCCTTCGGCCTCCCCAGTTGGGGCGGCCTTCCTTTTCTTCCCTCCCCCTGTTGGAGGGGGAGAGGTCTCTTCTTCCTCCTCCTCATCTTCATGGGAGGAGTGAGCCTTGGAGTCGTCGGATGATGAATCCGACACCTCCTGGCGCCGGGCACTCTTTTGAGTCCCCGTGACCTTCTTCTTGGCCTTCTTCTCCGGCACCACATAGGGTGCCGGAACCAGCAGCTTCGCCAAGCGAGCGTCCGCTGGGCCTTCGGGCAAAGGAGCCGGACAGTTGATCTGTCCGGACGTCTCCTGCCAATCCTGTCAAAGGTAAGGGAGCTTAGATCCTGCATGGAGTCAAACTATGAGAAACTAATACCCTATAAAATGTAAAAACAGCTTACCACGAGCGTGACGCTGTGTGCTGAATCCGCGATCCTCGGTAGTGGATGCGGGGGCCTCGACGCCCTTGAAAAGCACTTTCCAGGCATCTTCGTACGTCGTGTCGAAGAGCCTGCTCAAAGTTCGGTACCGTGCCGGGTCGAACTCCCACAGGTTGAAAGCCCGTTGTTGACACGGGAGGATCCGGCGGATGAGCATAACCTGGACTACGTTGACAAGTTTGAGCTTCTTGTCCACCAGGGTTTGGACGCATGTTTGGAGTCCAGTCAGCTCTCCTTTTTTACCCCACGACAGGCCCGTCTCTTTCCAAGAGGCGAGCCGCATAGGGGGTCCGGATCGGAACTCGGGGGCTGCGACCCATTCAGGGTCGCGCAGCTCGGTGATGTAAAACCACCCCGATTGCTACCCCTTTAGGGACTCCACGAAGGAGCCCTCGAGCCATAGGACGTTGGGCATCTTGCCCACCATGGCGCCTCCACACTCCGCCTGGGTGCCGCGCACCACCTTCGGCTTGACATTGAAAGTCTTGAGCCATAGACCGAAATGGGGGTGGATGCGGAAGAAAGCCTCGCACACGACGATAAACGCCGAGATGTTGAGGACAAAGTTCGGGGCCAGATCGTGGAAATCCAGGCCATAGTAGAACATGAGCCCCGGGACAAATGGGTGGAGAGGGAAGCCTAGTCCATGGAGGAAATGGGGGAGGAACACCACCCTCTCATGGGGCCTAGGGGTGGGGATGAGCTGCCCCTCTTCAGGAAGCCGGTGCGCAATGTCGTTAGACAAGTATCCGGCCTTCCTCGGTTTTTTGATGTGTCCCTCCGTAACGGAGGAGACCATCCACTTGCCTCCCGCTCCGGACATGGCTGGAGAAGGTTGAGGTGGGGTGTGCGGACTTGGGCGCTGGAGCTCGAGTGCGCGGAAATGGATAGGCAAAGAAGGAAGAAGGCGTGGATGAAAAGGTGGATCCTTATCCCCTTATATGGGCGGACGCGACTATGCGTCCCCACCAGCCTGGTAAAACTCGCTTATCTCCCAGGCACCGTAATCAATGGCGTGGTTGGGTTACCCACGCTCGTATTGATGAGAATCCCGGAATAAGGGGACACGATCTCTGCTTTGACAAGACGTGCCAAGGAAACCGCCTCGCTAAACGCGCTGAGGTGGGACAGTAAAACGATTCGAATAAATACTTGGCCGTGGTGTGATGTCACGCTACGGAATACGTCAGCAGATTAGATTTGTGTAAATATTATTCTCTCTATGGCAATATGTGGAAACTTATTTTGCAGAGCAGGACACTACCTTTGTGTTCAAAATCTTCTATGAAGTACTTGGAGGAGGAACCCGCCTTGCAATGCCAAAGACAATTTGCGTGCCGGACTCGTCGTCATTGAAGCCTGGTTCAGGGGCTACTAAGGGAGTCATGGATTAGGGGGTGTCCGGATAGCCGGACTATACCTTCGTCCGGACTCCTGGACTATGAAGATACAAGATTGAAGACTTTGTCTCGTGTCCGGAAGGGACTTTTCTTGGCGTGGAAGGCAAGCTTGGCGATACGGATATGTAGATCTCCTACCATTGTAACCGACTCTGTGTAACCCTAGCCCTCTCCGATGTCTATATAAACCGGAGGGTTTTAGTCCGTAGGACAAACAACAATCATACCATAGGCTAGCTTCTATGGTTTAGCCTCTCTGATCTTGTGGTAGATCTACTCTTGTACTACCCATATCATCAATATTAATCAAGCAGGACGTAGGGTTTTACCTCCATCAAGAGGGCCCGAACCTGGGTAAAACATTGTGTCCCCTGCCTCCTGTTACCATCCGCCTAGACGCACAGTTCGAGACCCCCTACCCGAGATCCGCCGGTTTTGACACCGACAACGGGGATGCCGGAACACTTCAACGAGAAAGAAGAACAATAATGGCAACAGGATCAACGGTATAGTGAGCATGTGCATGACTCAGGGGGATACCGATGCACCCGGGTGTTGTAAAGTATCATGAAGGAAAGGAAACATCATATGATAGCCAAAGGTTCACTCTAATGTCATTCTTGTAATCACAGGGGTCGATATGGACGTCCACGGTTCCGCTATCGGTCATTGAGCGAAGGGATTTCGTTCATGTCTATGAACATATAGGGTCACAAGCTTAAGGTAATCATGATCTATTGAGTGTCTATAGGATGAGAGTATCGAGGATTTATTTGTGGAATTGTTTCATTAATATTTGGAATAGTTTCTAGAGGAACCGAAAGTGTTTTAGGGTCACCGGAAGGGTTTCGGAGTTTTTCGGGCAATACCTGGTATTCCCGATAATTAATATATGGGTGGAAAATGTTTTCGGTGATGTTAAATTATATATAAAGGGGTCTAGTAATTATTAGAAGGCTTTTATATAAATTTTAAATCTCAACGGGCCTTAAAAGGCCTTGAGGTGGAAGGCAACTTGGGCCACAAGGGGCCAAGTGGGGAGGCGCCCCCCTTTCCCTCTAGGGGTGGCTGAATCCTATTGGGGGAGGACTCCTCCTTTCCCGCTTGCCCGGCACAAGGGGAGGGGAGTCCTCCCCTCCTCTTGGCAGCCCCTCCTCCCCTCTAACCTATATATACATGAGGTGTTGGCCCTTTTTCAATACACAAGTTTTGGAGCCTCCTCTAGTTCTTCTAGTTCTAGTTCTAGTTGGTCCTAGTTGACTAATTTAGAGCTTGATCTAGTTCCTCTAATCCTCATAATTAGAAGCCCCATGCGGTTCTAATCTCCTCTCTCTAATTCTCCAGCGACAATTAACTATGGACGGCGAACCACTGTTGTATCATGAAGACCGTACGCTTGCAACCAAGTAGAGAGGCCATGATTTTGATCTTCTGTTCGTCATTCGAGGGTGGTTTATGGGATAGTCATCAACAATTCGAGGGACTCCAAGTACGATCTACACCGACTCGTCTACTTCCACTGCACTCCGGAGTCGGTAACGATCGTTGATCCAAAACTTATATGCATCTTCATATTATTCGTTGGGCAAAAAAATTGTTTTCTACTACGTTCCCCAACACCGAATACACCACCATAATGTTTCCCAAGACAACCTAACCTATAGAAAAATTGGAACCTTCTCCCACCTGCCAGTGTATATTCATGGTCTGTCACATCTCCAAAGACCATGAGAACCTCTAGGGGCGAGGAAGACTAGAAAGCACGCTGACTAGAAGGCACACCTCAAAATCTCCTCCAAGGACATAATGATGATGTTTAATGACTGCCATCATAGTAAAGTCGTGGGAGTTAACACAAAACAACCCAAAATCTTGAAAGAATTCATCGGCTAGCAAATCTAGTGATTTTTTTAGCTAAATTAAATACAAGTGGAAAAGCTGAAACAATTGATCCAATGCATTGCTATATGGAGGATGTATCATTGTAGGATTAATTTTTTTATGTGGTCTCGAAATTCATAAGGTGCTCCAACTTGAGGTTTGGAGGGAAGGTGCGAAGAAAAACAATGCTAAACTAACACTGGCATAAGAAACAAAACCAAAACATAGATGTGTTGTGCATGCTTTTATAGTAACTAGTCCCTACTACTTAAAAAGAATCGTAAGGCTCCCGTTCCTTCGTCCAACCTGTGTTCCCCCCTCCCTCCTCTTTTTTTCCTTTTCCCTTCCATCTTTGGTTTTCCTCCTATTGATTTTTCTTAAACTCAACACAATTGTCCCAAGTCTTATTAACTTTCCAAAATAAAATAATAGTTTCTTTGGCAAGACATTAAATTCTTAACAAATAAGTGATTAACAATAAGATGGCAGGTAAATCATGATGATTGTGTACAAAAACTTGTTAAATAAGTTATTACCAAATAAGTGCTTAATAAGATGATAGGTAAATCATGGTGATTATGTATAAAACTTGCTAAGGTTTTAGCGCACCAACATAATAATAGGTGTGCAGTCACGGGCCACTCTACTAGATTGTTTATGTTCACGTTGCAATGCACGGACAATTATCTATATAGAAAAAATAATGCAAGGCTCCAATATTTGTAACTATGTATGCATGTAACTAATTTGATATTCTTTACCAGACACAGTGTCTGACTGAAATCTATCAAGCAAAGAAACATATAGGTATTAAGGAACCGAGAAGCATTTCTTTAAAAGGTCACTAACTGTATGGAAGGGTTATAATTGCACTCAGCTCATAAGTAAACAACATGGACTACAACAAGGCATGTTTGCAATCGTTATTCATCGCATTGATAAACATCTTCTTGTTTGTCACACTTGTTGGCGTATGCAACATAACAAATATAGGCCATCTTCTTCACCAAGTAAACGATCATCAATACATATTGAAATCAATAAACTTGGTATGAGTTTTTTGGGGGAGGGGAGATGAGTTAACATGGGTTCATGGATTGAACCATCCACCATTAAGCATCTTGGGAATTCACTTATTTCATTATGAGAGTCAAATAAAAACTACAAACCGATACATGATCACCGATGGGGAGTAGATGTTGCTTTCACAAAGAAAAAACATATGTTAACGCAACAAAAAGACATACATTAGTTTTTTATCGCAAGAGATATATTTCCATCGACCGTTACAAGAACAGGAAAAAAACAATTTTTGTGTGTTCATCAAAGGACGAGACGAGAAGGCAGTTTTCTCATTATTCTATTTCCATGTGCTCTTTGTAGGTTCTCCGTGCTAAATCCATGGGTCTACGATGACAGGCAGGTTGATTTGGCGAGACCCAAAAACAGCACCACTACCTTGTCAAGACAACCTAACCTATGAAAAAACTAGAACCTTCTCCCACCTACAAGCGTAGAGCTGTGGCCAGATCTCCAAACACCATAAGAGCCTCTAGAGCCGAGACCTCCTGCAAGCACACAGGCTAGAGGACTCTAGATTGTCGTCCAAGGACTGCTGGGCGGCTAGGGTTCAATTATTACAATCATAGTAATGTTGTGGGAGTTAACACACAACCACCCAAATCTAAAAAGAATCCAACGGCTAGAAAATCTAGTGATTTTAGGGTTTAGGTCTAGCAAATCTAGTGATTTTATTTAGCTAAATAGTAAACTAAATTCAATGACAAGTGGAAAAAATAAGCATCAGATTAGATGCATTGCTATATGCAGAATTCATTTTGTTAGATGGTCTCAAAATTGTTAGCTATTACTCAAACTGGACGTTTATATGGAAGCTTTAGAGTGTGGGAGCTTTAAAAAAATAGATGTCATGTGGTGGACCTTGGAGAAACACAAAGTCCCAACAAAGTATATTACCCTCATCAAGGACATGTATGATAATATTGAGACAAGTGTTCGAACAAGTGATGGCAACACTGATGACTTCTCGATTAAAATAGGACTGCATCAAGGGTCAGCTTTGAGCCCTTCTCTGTTTTGCTTTGGTGATGGATGAGGTCATGAGGAATATACAAGGAGATATCCCATGGCGTATGCTCATTGCGCATGATGTGGTGCTAGTCGATGTAGTCGACAGGTATAGGAAGTTAAGATATTTGGAGACAAATATTGGAATTGGAAGGCTTTAGGCTTAGCAGAAGTAAAACCGAGTATATGAGGTGCGATTTCAGAAGCAGGAGGTTAGCATGAGCAGGTGATACCTTAGAAGGACACCTTTCAATATTTGGGATCAATGCTGCAAAATGATGATGATGTCAATAAAGATGTGAGCTATCGAATCAAAGCTGGATGGATGAAGGGGCGTCAAACTTCTGGCATTCTATGTGATAAGAAAGTGCCACAAATGCTAAAAGGTACTCCCTCCGTTCCAAAATAGATGAACTTTGTATACAAAGTTGGGTCATTTATTTTTTGTATACAAAGTTGGGTCATTTATTTTGGAATGGAGGGAGTAGGTTCTATAGAACAGCGGTTCGACCTGCGATGTTGTATGATGTTGAGTGTCCTGACTAAAAGATGACATGTTCAATAATTAGGTGCAGCGAAGATGCGATGTTGAGATGAATGTGTGGCCACACAATGACGAAGTGGACCGGAATGATGATATACGGGATAGAGTTGGGGGTAGCACCAATTGAAAAGAAGCTTACCCAACATCGTCTAAGATGGTTTAGTCATATTCAGCAAACCATATTCAGCGCGGGCCTCCAGAAGCTCCGGTGCATATTGGACAGCTGAAGTGTGCTGAAAATGTAGAAAAATCGGAATAGACCTAATTGACATTGAAGGAGTCCAAAAGAGAGATCTGAAGCACTAAAATATCACCAAAGAACTAGTCTGTCCATGGTCACGGGTGCATGGAAGCTAGCTAAGGCCCTGTTTGGTTCGGCTGTGGATTTCTAAAAGTAGCTGTGAAAAATCTGCTGTGGAAAAACAGCTGTGAAAAATCTGATGTCAAAAATATGTAAGTCATTTGGCAAACTAGCTGATACAGCTTTTTCAGATTTTGACCCGCAGCGGAATCAGATTTTGGAAAGCACATCCTGAGCTGCTTCCGCTTTTGGTTCAGATTTTGGCAGCAAATTTCTGGAATCGGATTCTGCTGGGTTCGCCCTTTAGTTCAGATTTTGTTGCGCGACGGCCGAATCCATCGATAAAAGATAAACCAAATAGGGCCTAACTATCCCTGTGCCAAGATCTCAAGCACTAAAATATCACCAAAGAACTAGCCTGTCCATGATAAGGGGTGCATGAAAGCTAGCTATCCATGTGCTAAAATCATGATTGCGAGACCTTATGGATTTCAGGTCTAGCGTACCCTAACTTGTCTGGCACCAAAAGGCTTTTTGTTGATGGTCTCAAAATTGTTTCCTATTAAGCTATGGAAGCTGTCCAGACAACAACAATGCTAAGCAAACACGGCGTAAGAAACAAAACAAAAAAAACGTTCTAAAGCTCACTAGCAAAAACAATGCAAGGCTCCAATATATGTAACTATGTATGCATGTAATTGATTTGATATTCTTTACCAGGCACAGGGCAAAACTGACTGAAATATATCAAGCAAAGAAACATAGCTATTAAGGAACTGAGAAGCATTTCTTTAAGAGACCACTAGCTCTATGGGAAGGATTACAATTACACTCGGCTCAGAAGCAAACAGCATGGACTACAACAACGCATTATTACGGTTGCAATCATTATTCATCTCTGAAAGGGCTCAATGCCCATTCCCAGGGTGATAGGATGGGTAGCGGCTTGCTGCGTTCGCTGAGGTCGTCTGGTAATCCCTCGACTGATAGGGGTAGGCATTGATGTCCGCCCCGAAGTTCGGCATGGAGTTGTCGGCGCGGCTGTACGGCCACTGGCCCATCACCATATCATCAAATTGGCTGTTGGAGTATGAAGGGAGATCAAACTGTGAATAACTCCTGTCCCTAAGCCCTTGAGGGCCACCGTTCAGATCACTGTAGTACGGTGCAAGCTCCTCATCATAGTATTGCTCCGACTGATCAAACAGGTACTGATCATTAAACATGCCATAATCAGGTGTGCTGGCGTTATTGGGAACATTATTCGGCATAGAGAACTGCCGAACAAACCCCGGCTGTAGAACCTTTCTTCTGTCGCCGAGCTCCTCGTCCAGCAAGTCATTGATGATGTCTAGGTGCGGAAACTCGTCGCCGACAAGGCCTTGCGGTTGGTACGGAGTGAATCTGGTCGAAATTTCAGACAACAGCTGCTTGCTTCTTGGTCTTCCATTCAAATTGAGCTTATCAGACTCATTGCCCACACTTGAATTCAGTAGACCATGATCATTACTGCTGCTGCTGCTGCAGCTTGCCTGCTGTGAGCTCTCTTCTCTCCACTGGTACTGATTGAGTGACTCAGGCTTCACCGTTCCAAACGTAAATCCAGGTTCCAATGATGACTTTTCTGTCCTAGCAGAGTTATCTGGTGACAGAATGGAAGGCGATGATGCAAACACTGATTGTGAGTGTGTAACTCCTTGCCCTGAGGAACTAGTATGATGAGTGAGACCGCTTGCTCCAACAGAACTTTTCTCCATCATGGCATTACGGTATGACCGGGGAATGTAGCTAGGAGCACTGGCAGAGGGCTCATTGCCCAACCGTCCAACTGCACTCCTCGAACGAGAAAGAACTGGTGCAGTCTGAACTGTTGAAACAGCAGGTGCCGCTTGTTTTGCTGCGGGGACTTGTGGGGCACTCAAGGGCCTTGAAACTGTAATGACCTTGGTTGCACTAGAGCTATTTACTAGAGAAGTTGGCTTCTGAGATTCAGATTTGGTGGGCAGAGGTACCTGCAGAGGTCGACTTGCAACTGGAACTGACCTCTCATTATGAGTTGGAGGAACAGACAGAGGTCCTTTATTTGGAACTAGCTGAACAGTTGGGGCGGAAGCCACACCCGTTCTGGTAGTGGTAGTACTAGCTGCAGCAGCTGAAACTTCGGTTGCACGGGAACTCAGATTGTTGGTACTTTCTAGTGAAGATTTTGGCTGCTGGGAGAAAATAGGTTGCTTCTTAACAGGGCTCACAGAAGGAATGGAAGACTCCGTCATTCTTAACTTGGAGGGGCTCGTAACATCAACATGCCGCTGTGCATTTTGCTTCTTCTGTGACACAACTCTGTCATCCTGAAATGAGTTGATTTCGATTCTTATTCAGCCAAGCAGAACACTTGAGAAAATTGATAAAAAAAATAGCAAGACTGAACTAAATGAAAAGGCTGCTGGGCAGGTACATACCCCAGCTTCAAGTCTCGTGTCCTTTGAGTTGCTAGATCCATAACTGCCATTGGGTGCTGGATTTGATCCACCATGTGCATGCCCTGTTCGCAAATCAGTATCCTTATTCCTCCGGTTGTTCCCTCTGAATCACAAAATAGAGCAGTGTAAATATCAAATGATAAAAATGAGGAGAAGTAATAAAATAAAATTATACCTATTGGATGAGGATTTGACATTTGTCCAGGCACCACCTGTATTCAACCCATTCAAAATAACTGAAGGAACCGAGTCAGATGAACAAGTAGACGAGCTATCATCAACAAATGAAGCCCTCTTTCCTGATTGCTCATTTTGCACATCACCACCTTCAGGAACAATGCCTCGAGTTTCTGAAGCATCTGTTTCCCAATTAACAGGACTGGATTCACAGTCTTCAAGATCAACATTAAGCACCTCAGAATTATCATCTCTGTTATCAGAGATATCAGATGCTTCATCAGGATTGTCAGGATTTGAGGTCACTTCTTCAGCTTGACTTGACAAATCATCAGGGTTTCTATCATCTGATGGACTGCCCTCTAGAGCTACTTCCTTCATGTCAACCCTTTCATTTTTTCCTTTATTATTTTTCCGGTTATTTTTCTTTTGTTTGGCCTGAGCGAGAGAAATTAAACATTATCAAAGATCTCCTCAACTAATAAAAAAGGACAGGCACGTCAGAATAGATGAGATGTCAGCGCTACAATCTCCTACTGCACCATCAACATTGATTCCGGAAAGAACATGGCAAAAACTAGAAACCATTTGGCAAGGTAGATAAAATCTATAATGACAAAATAAGATGACATGGTTGCACTAGCGGAAGAAACCAAACCTGCTTTTTCCTGATACGTTTTTCCTTCTCAGCAGCACTACGCTTTGCCTTAAGTTCGATTTCTGCAAGCCCAGCAGCTTCTTCTTCACGGATGAGCTCTTCTTGGCGCTTCAAAGCCACAGCCTCTTGGTATGCCACTTCAATTCGACTGATTCAAGACTTATAAGTAACATGTGCATGCAGACCATAATTGACTCAAGACTTGTAAGATGTATGAATTTCATCATGGGACACCTTGTTTCCCAAGAAAAATAATATGGAAACAGGTTTATCTAATACTCCCTCCATCCCAAAATAAGTGTCTCAACTTTGTACTAGCTTTAGTACAAAATTGTACTAAGGTTAAGACACTTATTTTGGGAGGGAGGGAGTATCTAATAAGTAATAACGTCTGGTGTATGCCTGCCACAACTGGTAAAACCAGAACCAGGATAGTCATCACCCACTAAAGTACCAAAGTGACAGAAAAAAAAGGTCAAGTCTAGCATCAAATACTGGCAATTGATATTTCAAGTTGCTGACTCTTGTTCCACAATTGTGGAGCAAAATACAAATCCTAGAGGGCCATGTTAAACTGCAGAAAACTTCTCACCTGAATATATGAGCCAAGGCAAAAAATTCTAGTGTCTTCCAGCCAAGCTCTATAAGTCGTCTGTCATCGCGCTCAATAGAGTCTTTGTTGAAGTCATCACCCGAGCTGCTTTCCTAGAATCACAGAATTGGCTAGGACTTCTTAGATACAGTATAACAAGAACTCGTCGAGACATAAGTCTTAATAAGAACCTTCTTTTGCTAGTTTAACTCATCCCTGGCACAAGTTAATGACTCTTGATCCTACCTCAAAACAGTATTGTTTAGGAAAGCTTAGTTTGTTGAACACAATCTCAAAATTAGGCATCTAATGGTTATAAAATGGATGGTATGAAAAAGGTGCTCCAAATTAAGACATTGAAGATGAAATGAAAATATCTGTAGTCAATACCCAATGACCTGTAAAGCTGGTAAAATAGAAGAATGCATACCTTTGTGCGGTTCTGTGAAGCTTTTTCATCCTTGGTAGGCAATTGTTGGTGTGGCAGTGTGTCTAATGTAGCTCTTTCAAGCAAAATTAACACATCATCTGCCAAGACAAACATATCCTGCTCAACAAGCACCATAGAAGTGCTTCGAGCATCTGTCTCTGTTAATTTGGACAACCCCACTTGGTTCTTGCTCTTATATTCCAGAGCCTTCAGTCCGGTATACAGCGAGTCCATTACTAAGGTTGATGTAACTTCCTTTTCTATGAAAAAATGTTTCACTAGAACTTTCAATATGGTGTCAGTCTTTTCCCTTGTCATGTTCCGCCGCATACTTGGATCCATGCCTAGCCAGAATGCATTGAAACTGCAACCCACCAATTAAACATTTTAATAATGGAATGGCACAACACAACAAATTTTGTATTAATATTTATCTAACACGTGCTTGGTTCCACAGTAGCCAAAAAATATATCTTTATCTAACCTGGACCATCTCAGTCTATCCTCAATTAACCTGCAAAGCTTGCTTCTTCTTTCATCAATAAATCGCCGGCAAATTTGTTCCACATTTGATAAATACACCCTAACTAGTTCCCTTCGGTACTGGCCATCAAGGCAACGAAATGGGCGGTCTGCCTTCTCCCTCAAATATCACAATGCAGAAGCAGACATGGTTATGCAAAGTAAACATATACTCTCAATTCCAAAAATAACTGATGCCACACCAAAGTCCAGTCCTAGGCGGTGTAACCCACAGTGGGAAAATGGATGCCAAATAACTACAGAAAACAGATACCTAATAACTTGAACTTGAGCTTTGATGGTAAGAACATCCTCGATGACAAAGCCATCATGTAATTTTGATAGCTCCATAAACTTTTTCCAACCCCAGTCATGCTCTTTCTTCCAAAACCGGTGCAGCGTATCTGAAATGCCACTTTCTTTAAACTTCATGTGCAAAGGTCAACCAAAGCTACTAGCCAAGCAAAAATAGTGGTATACCAAACTCACCAGAATACTTAGATTTCTTAGGATCTCTATTAATTACAGCTATTGTAAACTGCGCGAAGTGGCTCCATCCTAAAATAAAAGCAAACAATAATAATATTCAAGATAACGTAGTGCGATCAAGAAGTGTGTTTGTTGGTAATACATGGAACATTTCATTTACCTGGGAGTAGTTTATCATGGTTCGCAACACAAAGAAAGAGTGACAAGTGATTGCAAACATCACATCCTTGTGGATAAATCAAAATGTACCTGAAAGTCAATCAGTAGATATCAATGCGTGATGTGCAGAACAAAAGCTTGAAAACACATATCTAACTCAAACATGATACTTATTGACATTTGAAGGCTACATATCAGATCACAAAGCAGATAAAAGTAGAGAAAAGATTGGCAAAATATATATGGATACAATTTCAAGTTATATGCGGAGCTCCCTCTTGGTACCCTATGAATATCATACCATTTATAACCGCCAACATCGAAGGAGTTACTCCGTAGCTCCCTCTTGTTGATTTGCGAAAAATTATCAATCCTCCATGTAAACTTTCCATAAAGTTCAGGAGGCCTTGGCCCTATTAGAATAGAAGAAAATAAAAACAACAGGTTAAATAATTGTCGATGCTAAATACTTAAGAAATTATACAAGGATTGGAACTAAATCAACCTATCAGAACATCCAAGTTCAACTTCTATCATAGTATAGCCAGACTAGTCAGTGAACCACCTAGGTTACTAGTCAAACTGGGAGTTCTACAAAATTATTGTGACAACCATTTTATTGATTTTCAACTCAATAAACAAGGAAAGATGAAACAAGGCAATATAAAACAAACTTATCAGTTCCGTGCCATTCCAGCCGAAACAGTTGATCATTCCATTTCGCGACCAGAACAGAATGTAGACGCTGCCATCCCATACCACTCCAAATTCACAGCATTGTGCCCAACCAGTTCTGGTGCTGCTAGTGTTTTTCCCTGTGATTCTAGGGTGTTGCTATCTCGCGCACGCTCGTTGAGACACTCGGTTTCCGACAAAGTAAACTTTCCTGTTTAAGCAAATAAGCGTGAGGTGGAAATGGAAAGACAGGTTGGGCCCCACCCGTTAAATTCAGCAGGGGAGAGAGATTATGGAAAGGCAAGCTGGGGCCCACTGGTGGAATTCACAGAAGGGTAGAGGATACGCACACATGCATGCATGCATGCATGGGCCCCGCGTCCAACATGGACAGCTTTTGTCACTAGCCCCACCGCATCTCACTCTCCTTGTTGAGGTGGTAATAACACGAAGCATCGAGTGTGAAGTTTTGCTATTCTTGCAGGCATGGGCGATTGGGCCGGCCACTAGCTAGACGTTGTACACAATGCTAGGCCAGGCCACCACTAGGCACTAACCCCTATCGTACCATTGTTTGTACTTTTTTATTCTTTCTTTGATAATATGATTACACACAAACAATGGTAAATCAAAACAGAATGGTTACCAGAAACGAATTAAAAGGATTAGTAAGTATGATAAATAAACCCTTGGATGGCATTTGACACTAAAAAAACACTATGGCATGCGATGGAGCATATTGAAACAAGATAATACATAACCAGGCCTGATTCTGGTTCTCTTTTTTGGTTCAAACAGTTATGAGCGGTCAGGTTTTAGAGGTAATGTAGAACTTAGCAATAGCTACTGGGAAACATGTATTTGATCCCAATTGCATTCACACATGATAGAAACCCTAAGAGATTGTGATATACATCATTAAATAAGTAAATATTCTTGAACATGCCGAAACTATTTTGCTAGTACGACAAACCGTATATATTCAGTATTCCATTATTACTTTTGCCATTTCCAAAAATAAATTGATAAATATGACTTAGTTTCAACCTCAAGGTTCGGTGAAGTACTATTGGGCTTCCTTCCAATAAATAACTCTAGAACCTCAAGAATTTGAAGCTAAGGAATGCTTCAGCTAATGTATCGTGATACACATCTCAACAATCCCACTGTAATTTGAATGAAATTTCAACTGGCATTCTGATGTGAGTGATTTTATGAATGATATTGCATGTCTCATGGGCAAATAATGCATCACTAAAGTCTGTAGATTTCAGTCACCTTATAGCACAAAAACTGACACTATAACTAATATAAGATATCTACAAGCTGATCAGCACTAGAATCATGTAACACTTGGCAAAAACTGTGGACTCCTCAAGCTTGCATGTCATAAACTTGCCATAGCATAATTAGTTAACTACTCCCTCGTTCCCAAATATAAGTCTTTTTAGAGATTTCAATAAGTGACTACATAGGGAACAAAATGAGTGAATCTACACTCTAAAATATGTCTACATACATCTGTATGTTGTATTCCAGTTGAAATGTCTAAAAAGACATATATTTAGGAACAGAGGGAGTACATGCAACGACTCATAAGCCTATGTTTTAAAATTAACATGAAACTATTTGTTACTTCTTCAAACTCATGAATCCTGATCCACAGAAGCACAAAACATAACTGGTTCAATCAGAACAGAAGAACGTACATGCCCAAATTTGCACAGGATAGTTGTCCTAAACCTACCAAAGATAAATAAAACTCTATCATCCATTATAGTGCATGGAGCCATGGGCAGTGATTCAGGAGTTCTACATGTATTATGTAGCACCACAACATAATCAAATGTTCTACTTTTATAGAGACAACACTTTCATGAGAACTAAATAGGTCATGGGCAAGATGGTAAAACTGGAAAATGTTATATTAAAATAACTATGTCTGAATGAAGCAGTAACAGGTAATATGAACAAATGCAAGGTAAAGTGAACAACACACCACAATCATCATCTTCAGTGTCCGAGTAAGCTGGTGAAGTGGATGGTGTTCCATTCTCAACTTGCTCGCTTGACCTCCACTCAGCTAAAGATTCCCCAGAATGGCTTTGTTGATCACTTGGCAAGTCCTCGGTTGATGAGGATCTACCATCCCCTGTATAATCTTCGACCAAAGTGCCAGCCATTAACCTATCCAGTATGGGGCTCGCCTTTTTCCTTCCTACAACAATGAATTAAGACCATATAGTCATCAAACCTCAGCATCAATAACAAAAGGAACATAAATAGGACAAAACTAAAACTCTAGCACCCGAAGACACCAAAAGCGGAAACAACTAGGGTTTCACTAGTCCGTAAGCAAAACCTATATCTATCGGCGTCACATCTCATAACAAGCAGTTGCGAATAAGTCATGTATACAAAGCTGGCATTGCACAGGACGAAATGTGATCGGAGACAAGGGTAACGCCGGAGCACAAGCCAATCCAGCAAGAACTAGTTCCTGTCACGAGGCATAAAATACTCAACCCATAGATTCCAGAGGACACCATGGTCAGTCTACGAACCATCGACTAACTGAATGTTGAGGCCACAGAGACAAACTTAAGCAGCATTAAATCATCTACCCCAGGGCTAATTATATTATCGCTATCACCCTACACGCCTGCCCCTGCAACAAGGAAAATAAAAAGTCACTGCGCACGCCCACGAGGAGCTGACGCACGAGACCATCAGCTAAGCTAAACCCAGGCGCCCGTCGCCGCCCAACCTAACCTAACCTAAGCAATCCAAGGACGCGCCCCCGCGCGGAACCCAACGCAATCTCCCCGGGGCACGAACTGGGAGAGAGACCACGCACGCGCGCACGTAGGCGCGCAGATTAGATCGGGGCCGCGAGCGCGGCAATGCTCGCCTCGCCTAGGAACCTAGAAAACAAAATCTATCTCCTCCGATTTCGACCCTTCCCCCCGCGTAGTCCGGATCTGACCTCACCTCCGCCCCTCGCCTCAGACCGGTGCCGTTCCGCGTGCGTGCGTCGGAGACATGCCCGGGGATCGAGAGTTACCTGCACGTCGCTGTCGTCGACGTCGGCGGCGGCGGCGATGGCAGCTGCTTCGTCGAGGAGGAGATAGGGAGGGGCGGGGTGGGGGGGAGAGACGGAGGGGAAGGGAGCAGCGGGGTGTGCGTGCGCCCTAGTCGAGTCGAGTAACGAAATCGGATCGGGTTTAGCGAGGGAGGGAGGCTGCCTAAGCTACGCTTAGGCTCAGGCTCCGGCTCAGGATTACCGAAGAAATGATTTGTTGGGTATTTCCGGATGGGGGTGGGTATATATAGCGTGGCCGCGCGTCAACATTAATTTTACTTTTTTATGAGCCAGCCAGTCGTATTTGGAAGCATTATATTGCTTACCGCACAATATTGCGTCTCACTCGGGCGCGTTTCGGTTAGGGCACATACCTCCACGGGATGTCAATGCCGTTTTTCTGATCGATAGTTGGTGCTCGGACGGATCCACCTCATGGTGCTCTATCGTCCGTCCGTCCCGGCCTTGCTCTAACTTCTATCGTCTCCTTTCTCTACCCTACCTATATTGTCTTCTTTCATCGCGGTCGGTGTATTTTGTATCATTTATTATTATTGCCATTATCTTTTCTATAATCTTAAGGATGTGTTTGCTTTGGGAACGAAGGTGGAATGGAATGTCATGATTCCATTCCACGAGAATGGGTCAGTTCTGTCCTTGTGGTTGGTATATGTAATTACGGGGGCATCCACCTTATGGTTCGCTCGTTCATCGATCATCACTCAATTATCTAAGGGTGTCTCTAACGGCGATCTGCAAATTTTCTGCCACATCCATCCATGGACAGGGGTCCAGTTAACGGACAAGGACAGGGGGCATCAATCATAGCCGCATACATTTGGCCTTCATTTTTTTTCAAGTCCGCACGATCAAATAGCCACATGCAAAGGGTACAGACGTTCAAATAACCGCATGCAGCACTAGTTCAAATTTAAAAAAGTTCAAATATTACATCCCAACATTGTTATCCCCTTTCATCGTCCATTGATGCTCAATCAGATCTTCCTTCAGCTTCTCGTGAGTTGTCGATGTTGAATTTGTTAATGCATTTGGATAAACTTCTCAAATGTGGCCGGATTAGATCACCCACGTTCTCAAATTTCAGTGTTGCGGCAGCATCGTCATCCTCACCCTCGATGATCATGGTGTACATAATCACACAACATGTTGTCGCCTCCCACAAGGTTTCTGGATCCCATTGTTTAGCAGGTCCACGAACAACTGCAAAACGGGCCTGTAGAACTACAAATGCCCTCTCGACATCCGTTCTAGTCGCTCCTTGTCTTTGGGCAAAGTGAGCCTTTTTCTGACCAACTGGGTTTGAGATGGTGCTGATAAAGGTAGCCCATGGAGGATTGATAGCGTCAACCAGATAGTAGCCCATGGTGTACTCATGTCCATTGACAGTATAGTGACAAGGAGGAGCTTTTCCTTCAGTCGGTCACGCAAACAACTGCGATCGTTGCAGCACATTGATGTCATTGTGTGACCCGGGCATGCCAAAGAAAGTGTCTCAAATCCAAAGATCATGTGATGCAACTGGTTCGAGAATGATGGTTGGCTTCTTAACATGACCCTGATATTACCCTTGTAAAGCCTTCGGATAATTCTTCCATTTTCCAATGCATGCAGTCAAGAGATCCAAGCAAACATGTCCACCATCTTGCTTCTAAGATTGTCAGGAGCCTCTCAGTGTCTGCCACAGTTGGTTCTCTCAGGTACTGAGGTCCGAACACCTCGACCACGGTAGTTGCATACCTGACCATGGCATCTCCGCATGTGCTCTCAGAGATCCGTAGGTACTCGTCCCACGAATCTATGTCGTGCCATATGCAAGCATCTGGAGTGCGGCCGTGCACTTCTGGTAACCAGAGAAGCCAATCATTCCCACAACATCCTTCTTTAGGATGAAGTAGTCATCGTAGGACCGGATGCCATGGTACAAACGATCAAAGACAGTCTCGCGCATCCGAAAACGCCGACAAAACTGGTAAGCGAATAGTGCATAGGGGGCAAAGTAGTCGGCCATCAGTGTCAAATGCCCGCGCGCCCTGTTGCGGTTGAGCACTCGATGAACCTTGATCGGGCCCTTGAAATTGAAAACATGCTCTCTGCATGCTCCGCGTCTTCAAGGACCGCCAACATCATCGCCGTCTCATCAGATTACTCCTTGTCCGATGAGTCATCTGACAACTCAACATACTTCTCTTATATGTACTCCAAATTGGAATCCATTCCTAGAAAGAAGAAGGGACAACTGTTTTCAGCTCAGGCGATTCATCGAACAATTGTCGGGCATGGTGAGAATTGTAGTAGCGGATGGTACCTGACGGGGCGGTCGCAGGACAGGGGTTGAACGAAGACGGAGGAGAAGCAGGGTGGAGGCCTGCTGGGGGTGCTGGAGGTGACGGAGACGCAGATTTTCGGCAGGGGTGTGGCGTGATGGCCGGGGTGGTGGAGCGGCGGTTATAGCAAGAGAGAAAGAAGGAATGAGAGAAAATGGGGAGGATGGAGTCGCGGGGTCCTGGAAGGGTTTTGAGTGGGTCTGGGGTGTCGGATTCCTATGTTTCGTGTGTCCGGACTCCCGCAAAACTCCCCCACTTTTATCTTCATTTTGCAGGAGAAATCACGTCCGGACCTCCTGCAGACCGATACAGGCTCGTGTTGTATGGCTCCCGCGGCCCGGACGGATGCGGGCGGTTTGCGGGTCCGCCTTGGAGATGCCCTAACCTATATCATTTTCTTTCTTTGTATTTGTCATACCTTCACATTGTTTTCCATTGTTGTCCTTGTTTCTCATATGACCTTAGAAGCATCCACCTCATGGCTCTCTCTTACATACATCGCATGTCCTTCCCTAACGTCTATCATATTTTATCTATGTATTCAACATAGCTTCGTACCGCCACCACAATCGTTCTCGTTCTCTCATTGGCCTTGCCTCCACTGACTCAACATCCACTACCATCGCCTCATAGAATCGTCCATTATCACTGTTGGGCTACAACCATCTTTATATGAACATACAATCGGGGGAACACATTGAAGCAATAAACCGCAAGCCATTGCACAACCTATGCCTTCACTCGAGTCAAGTACGACAAGAGAGAAAGCAGGATAGGAGAAGAGGGCAACGTTCACTTGATAATGGCACGGAGGATAAAAAATAGCCGTTTACTTGCCTTTTTGGTTACTACACAAATGTTGCCTCACATTGGGCTAGTGTCATTCTAGTATACCTCTACATTTGTGGCGCACATCGGACCAGGAAACCGCATGTTATGGCACCACCTACGTCTTCGATTAGGTCAAAACCAACAAGAGAAAAAGAGGAGAGAGAAGAAAAGGGCAAAAAAAGGTTGTCAGTAGTGCAAAGGATGGAGTTTGTTTATTGTCGTTCACTTACCTTGTCAGTTATTATAAGCATGTCGCCTCCCTTGAACTACTGACATCCTAGTCTACCTCTACATTTCATAGGGCACATTAAACCAATCAATTGTTAGTTGTGGCACCACCCCCGTCCTCCGTTAGGTCAAGACCAGGGATAGAAAAAGGCAGGGAGGATAAAAGGGCAACAAATATTTGACAACAATCCCAAGGTTGAAGATTATTTCTTGATGCTCTATTACCTTCTCAATTATTGTATGGATGTCACCTCCTTTGGACTACTGCCATCTTAATCTACCACTACATTTTCAAGGAATGACGAACCAATCAACCGCGAGTTGTGGCACCACCTATGTTCCGGTTAGGTCAAGACCAATGATAGAAAGAGCGAGAAGGGATAAAGGGGTAACAAATGGTTGATGACAATGCAAAAGTTGAGTTCATTTCTTGTCATTTACTTACCTTCTCTTTTATTATATGCATGTTGGCTTTGTTAGACTAGTGTCATTTTAATTTGCCTCTACAAGCCTTAAGGGGCGTCGAACAAATCAACCGCGAGTTTTGGCACCACCTATCTGGGTCAAGACCAATGAGAGAAAAGGTGGGAGAGGATAAAAGGGCAACGAACGGCTGACGAATGCCACAAAGGGTGGAGTTTGTTTCTTATTATTTACTTACGTTGTCAATTATTATATACATGTCATCTCCATAGGGCTCATGCGAGCTTAGTGTGCCTCTACATTCCTCAAGGCACATGAACCGATCAATCACAAACTATGGCACCACTCACATATTCGATTAGGTCAAGACCTATGAGGCAAAAGATGAGAGAGGAGAAAGTGGCAACAACAGAATGCAACAAATACAAATAGTGGATATCGTTTATTGTCCTTTACTTACCTTGTCGGTTAGGTAATGACTAGCTAGCGAGAGAAAAGTTAAGCAGAATAAAAGTTCAACAAATGGTTGAGGACAATGCAATGGGTGGAGATAGTTTCTTGTCAGTTACAATATGCATATCACGTTTGTTAGACTACCATCTTATCTTGCCTCTACATTCCTCGAGGCACATCAAGGCAATAAACTGTGAGTTGTGGCACCACCGACATCATTGGTTAGGTCGAGATCAATGAGAGAAAAGGATATAGAGGGAAAAGGGCAAGAAACGGTCGAGATAATGCAAAAGGTGGAGTTTGTTTCTTGCTATTTACTTACCTTGTCGGTTATTATGTACATGTCGCCTATGTTGGTCCATTGCCATCGTAGGTTGCCTCTACAATCCTCAAAGCACATCGAATCAATCAACTGCAAGTTGTGGCATCATCTACATCTTTGGATACGGTAGGACCAATGAGAGAAAAAGGCACGTAGAGAGAGAGAGATGGAGAAACGTAGAGAGAGAAGGGGAGGGCAACAAATGGTTTATGACACTATAGAGGGTGGAATTTGTTTATTATAAATGACTTATCATGTTTGTTATTATATGCATGTCACTTACTTACAATGGTCTCCCGCCATCTTAGGTTGCCTCTACAATCCCCAAAGCACATCGGATCAATCAACTGCAAGTTGTGGTGACACCTGCGTCTTTGGTTAGGTCAATACCAATGAGAGAAAAAGGTGTGTGTGTGTGTGTGCACACACACAAAGAGAGAGAGAGAGAGAGAAGGGCAGCAAATGGTTTATGACACTACAAAGGGTGGAATTTTTTAGTATCAAATACTTATCATGTTGGTCATTTTATACATGTCCTCTATTAGACTATTGTAGCCACAGTCCGCCTCTACATTCCTTCGGGCACATCAAACCAATCAACTGCAAGATGTGGCACTACCTATGTATTTATTTAGGTCAAGACCAATGAGACAAATATCAGGAGAGGAGAAAATTAAAGGGTAATAAATGGGTGAAGATAATGCAAAGGATGGAGATTGTTTATTATCGTTAATTTACCCTATTGGTTAGGTCAAGACCGGAGAGAGAAAAGAAATGGGCGTGGTAAAAGGGCAACAGACGATGGACGCCAATCCAGAGTGGTATGATAGGTTCTACTAGCATCACCATGTCGAGCAAGTGGTCCAACGAATCGATATTGGGCCAAGGTAATAGGTCATGAGGTGACTAATAACCCAAAAGCGTAGGGGGTCAACTTTAGATCTTTTTGATAAGTAGACTACCGAACCCAATGAGGAGCAGGATGATTAAGCTGATGGAAAATAGGAAGGAAATTACTCCTATAAAGGATGCTGAAGTACCTGCCTCCTGGTGGCCTTCGTGAGTGAGAGTGCCCTCCGTGTTGTCCGTTTCGTGGTGGCTTGCTGCGTGCGCCACCCTCGGGCTCTCTGCATCATCCATTCTTCCTGGACGGCGCGCAACTGGACGACCCGCCTCAGGTGTCCATGATGGGTGGACCGCGGGCGCGTGATGAGTCCAATTTACGTGATGTTTTCCCCTTATATTTTGTGCCTACAAGGTGGGCTTTGTGGAATTTTGATACGTTTCCAACGTATCTATAACTAGATGATACCCCACTACTGCAGGATGCTGCTAATGCTGCACTACGATCAGAGACCCTTCAAAAACTGTGTGTGATGCCATAATCGCAAACGGTGTTGTATGAAAACCGTCAAAAAAAGGCGAAAACGTTTGCGATGGAGGATGCATCAAACATGGTTCAAATTTTAGTTGCGTGTGCGATCCAGGGCATACGGTTCAGTCCAATGAACTGTTTGCGATGAGGCGGAACAAAGAAATGGGCAGCCTGATGAAGGCGTGTGCGATATAGAGCATACGGTTCACTCGGATGAACTATTTGTGATTAGGCAACAGAAAAGAAACGGGTAGCCAGATGAAGGTGTGTGTGATATATAGCATACGGTTCACTCGGATGAACTGTTTGTGATTAGGCAACACAAAAGAAATGGTCAGCCACATCAAGGTGTGTGTGATTGAGGGCATACGCTTCAGAAGGATTAACTGTTTGCGATTAGGCAACAGAACAGAAACGGGTAAGCCAGATCAAAGTGTCTGCGATTGATGGCATACACTTCACATGGATGAACTGTTTGCGATTAGCCACGACAAACTGAAACAATTAGATAGATCAACGTGTGTGCGCTAGACGAGCACACCCATTCTAATTAAAAGACGTGTGCTGACATCGCCTATTGCAGTGCACCCTATGGTGCAAACGTCACGTACGCGGCCGAGAAGGCGTACGTGCCCACGTTACGCCTTTCGGGAATAGTGCCGCACTTATAACCGCCAGTAAATTTTGAGCATGCGTCCCGTCACATTCCAAATTGCAAACCTGTTCACACCGATCAAAATCTAAACGGTTTCCCACTTAGGAGCGTATTACTACGCGGTTATAAATACTACTACTCCAAGATGACTGTACATTCCTCCTCAACTCCTCATCCATAAAAAGTCAAAAACAAACAAGTCATTCATCATCGTTCCCTTGCGTCCGCCATGACCAGCGTGAGTTCTGGGTCGAGAGATTGCCACCAGGGAGAGGCGATCCTGGAAGCGGGAGCACGAGAGATGTCCCGCCTCGCCGTGGTAGCAGCCAACATGTCCCGCCGCACGGCCGTAGTAGCAGAGAGGTCCCGCCGCGCCGCCGAAGCAGCATAGAGGACCCGCCGCGCTGTCGATGCAACAGACTGGTCTGGTCGCGCCGTGGAAGCAGAAGAGATGTCCCGCCGTGCCGCAAATGCAGTAGAGATGTCCCCCCTTGCCGCAGCGGCCTGAGAAAATGCCTCGCGGGCAGGCGAGGACTCTTACAGGCACATGCATGCCCTCGTCCATAGGCAGATGGATCAGATCTCCAGGTGGGCGAGGTTGCAGGATGACCTGCAAGCCTCATTTGAACAGTCTACCGACGTCATCCGACAACTAAATGAGAGCAATGCGAAGCTCCGGGCCAAGCACGACCTGCTGAGGGCGAAGATCGTCGGAAGTGCAGAGCAGCAGGAGCAGACCACTGCCTTGTTGAAGAGGACCGACGTCATCGTCAAGAAACTTATGGACGAGAATAACAAGCTGCACATCGAGCACAAAAGGCTGGTGGAGGAATCCGTGGATGCTCTCAAGCAGCATCTTGAGGACAAGAAAGAGCTCATCGCCGCTCGCCACGGAGACTAGTTCCCGCGGCCTGCAGCAATGCATCAAGAATATAGAGATCAGCGAGCCAGATCGTTGTCTTCCTTCTTCTTTTGCCATTGTGTATTTCGGGTGTTGCTGCATGTGGCTTTTTTAATTATGTTTCTAAATATGTAAGACAATTACTATCCACTGTCATCGTCCTTATATTCATCATGCTTGCTATAAGTCGCAGTCGATGCTATATAGGTCCGTCGGATCTTACATTAAGATCCGTGCAATTTTTTTTTCAGATTTTCATTTTTCTCTCTTAAATCTCAGTCTAGTGAGACATATAGCCACGTTGTAGAACAGGTGCTCGGGCGCCATTAATGGAGACATTGGGAGGGAGGTGCGCGGCGGGTAGCGGTCAAAGGGCTCTCCTCCCGATGAGCACGCGCAGGGGTCTGATCGCACGCCTCCCGTACTCAAATAGCTACCCCACACGGCACCTCCTAGCCCATAAAAAAAGAGGATGCGTGGCCGCACGTAATTGGTAAGTCGAATGCACACGATTTCAATAATACTTGTGTTTCCGATTTGTAACGTGACATCACTTGTTCCAAAATGACTTTGTTGATTGTTAATGTGTGGGCCTTCGCAAATCGGACAGAAAAAATACCACAACATGTTGGTGCCATGTTATGAGACCATGCCAAGTTTCATGATTTTCAGGCGTGTTTTGGAATTACAGGAATTAAAAAACCAAGTTTCTCAATCTTTTTGGCCGAGCCACGATGCCCAGATGTTTAAATTTCACTCCCATATCTTGCATGGAACCTAGAAATTCACCCAAGGACACACATGTGATTTTTCAAACAACTTTGGTGTACTGGAGCATGTGCTTGTAGTTCAAATTTGAATTGTGCACATTAAATGCCCAGAAACTCAATTAATGTATAAAAAGGCCAAACAAACCCAGAACAATTCCAAAATTTAGCACGGTACTTCTATTTGGTCTAATCTGGCTGTGTAAAAAAATAAGGCGGGAGAAAGCAGTGTACGTATGTCGTTTCGCACACGGAGGTGACACGTTCCCTCTCGGAACCATGAGCCTTCTTGAGGGAAGCTCCAGTTTGCAAGAAGTTTACACCAAAGCTTGTCCCAATTCGGCCAAAAATATAACCGCAGCATGTTGGTGCCATGTCATGACACCATGCCAAGTTTCATAATTTCAGGCGTGTTTTGGAATTACATGAATTAAAAAAGCAAGTTTCTCAATCTTTCCGGCCGAGGCATGACGCCCAGATGTTTGAATTTCACTCACATCCCTTGCATGGGACCTAGAAATTCACCCAAGGACACACATGTGATTTTCAAACACCTATGGTGCACTGGAGCATGTGCTTGTAGTTCAAATTTGAAGTATGCACATTAAATGCCCAGAAACTCAATTAATGTATAAAAAAGGCCAAACGAACACGGAATAATTCCAAAATTTAGCACGATACTTCTATTTGGTCTAATCTGTCTGTGTAAAAAAATTAAGGCGGAAGAAGGCAATGTACGTATGTTGTTTCGCACACGGAGGTGACACGTTTCCTCTCGGAACCAGGAGCCTTCATGAGGGAAGCTCCGGTTTGCAAGAAGCTTACACCAAAGTTTGTCCCAATTCGGCCAAAAAATTTACTACAACATGTTGGTGCCATGTCACGACACCATGTCAAGTTTCATGATTTTCAGCCGTGTTTTGGATTTACAAGAATTAAAAAACCAAGTTTCTCAATCATTCCGGCTGAGCCACGACACCCAAATGTTTGAATTTTATTCCCATTTCTTGCATGGGACCTATAAATTCACCCAAAGAGACACATGTGATTTTTCAGCAAACTTTGGTGAATTGGAGCATGTGCTTGTAGTTCAAATTTGAATTATGCACATTAAATGCCCAGAAACTCAATTAATGCATAAAAATGCCAAACGAACCTGGAATAATTCCAAATTTAAACACGACACTCATGTACTAGTTGCATGTTCACTGTACGTAAATGTTCTAGCAATTCAAACACCATCCTTTCCATCCATAACATCATTTTGTCTTTCAAAACATAATGAAAAAACTCAGGTATACCACAAATAGTTTACTAGAAAGAATCGTGTGGGATGCGATATAAAATATCTTGGTGCACCGTCTTGTCTGGCTTAGGCAGGAGGCTTTGTCGTCTACAGTCCACCGCCCCCGCTTGAATCACACTTGCGCGCCAGTTTCTCACGGCACCGACCGAATTTTTTTTGCCACCGCGGAAATATCTATCTCCCCGCCCCCTCCCTCCTACCAAAAGCCACATTTCCACTGTTCCTCCTTGCTTTCCAAGTTCAAACCTTCGCTGCTGCTTACTGGCAGCTCAGCCTCCTCGCCGACGACCCTTCTTCTTGCAGCGCCGCCTCCTCGCCGGCTACCCTTCTTCTTGCAGCTCAGCCTCCTCACCGGCGACCCTTCTTCTTGCAGCGCCGCCTCCTCGCCGGCGACCCTTCTTCTTGCTGCGCGGCCTCCTTGCCGCCGACCCTTCTTCTTGTTGCGTGGCCTCGTCAATATGGTCAGGTAATCCACACCCCACCCACACCATCCTCCTCCTTTCCTGTCCCACATGCCCCGACTAACGGAGCGATACCTTCCACCGAAATCACTGCCCCCCTCCTCCAATTAAGCGCCGCCCACAGCCATTTTACACACAGTATAACATGGAGCTGAGTAGCATGCGGCCGCACGCGCGAATGAGGACGCTATGGCTGACATGCGTGTTGACCGCCAGATCTTGGAGGATCACCTCGTCTTTGAGGCCACCGTCGACACCGCCGCATGGTTGTCTACTTTAAAATACAGTTCGTGATGTTTTCTCGAGGCCACCGCCAGTGCCTTCTAGTGATTTGTCCTCTGTAATGTTAATATGCAATCTGATGTTCAGTTAATAGTTTGGTCCTCTGAAATGTAATGTTCAGTTAACACTTGGGTCCAACAATTGCTACATTTCCTAGTACTGTTCTCAAGCATTCTTTTTTGTTAACTGTCTTATCTTCTAGTACATGTTTCTATTCTGCAATGTCGTGCTCAGTTAACTATTTTGGTTCATTTGGTCTGTTGTCCATTTAACTGTTTGGTTCAGTTCTGCAATTTGATTTTCATTTGTTGTGGGTACGATTTTGTATTGTTATGCATGTGGCACTAATCGAATTTGGCTGTACTCAATACATATTCTACTCGTAGTATGGCAACTCTTAGTTAACCTGATCAAGATCTTCCTTATGTGTGTTGCAGGGAAACAATGGGAGACACTGCGGTTTACCATCGAGGTTTGTTCAAGTAGGGTCCGTTGGCTAATAGCACATTATTGTGCAGTTGCAGGAATCATTCTAATATTTAGGTTTCCTACAATTTGGTCTTGCAAATGTAGGTCCCGCTGTCAGAGGCTTAGACCCACTATTCGACCCATTTTGCATATGGGGAAATGAGATGTCCATGAATATCAATCAAGTCTAGAAACTCAGAAAGATTGTTAGGATGAAGAAACTTGCGACGAATAACAGTAAGACCTTTGTTTGCACAATGAAGAAGACATCAGTCAACTATAGGATGGTACCAACTCTTTTACCTTGTTTTTACCCCTTACTGTAAGTGCATCTAGTGCCACCCCTAGTTGGTTTTGGAGTATTGACGACAAACCTAGTTGAGGGACTAATGTGTTTGTGAGAATTGCAGGATAACACAGGTAGAAGTCCCTCATTGATTCGATTTTACTACCAGAGATGACCCCTAAAAATGTACGAAGACATTGAAGTCAATGGTGGTATATGAAGATATTCACATTGAAGACTATGACAAGAGAAGACACCATGTGAAGCCTATGGAACTCGAAGACTTAGATCTTTCGTAGTTCTCTTTCATTTGTGTTGAGTCATAGGAACCACCGTACTGTTAAGTGGGGTCCAAGAGAACCAGTCAGAACGACTGAAGTGATGCCTAATTCAAAACCTATGTCTTCGAGTGAAGACTATGAGAGCAAATCTTGTCCAGAGTCGGACAAGTCAGCTTTGCTTGTAGCCCAAGTAAAGTTGCCGTGTGAGTTTGAAATCTGACCGTTGGAACACGTGTCAGTTCCTTAGTGACCCAGGGTCATTTCGGACAAATCAGGTCGGGTTGCCTAGTGGCTATAAATAGCCCACCCCCTACAACCATAAACGGTTGGCTGCTCAGATTCAGTGCACGGCTTTTGTCGTTTGAGAGCAACCCACCTCAAAGCCTTTGAGAGAGAGAATTCCTAGCGAGGATAAAGGCCTAACCACCCAGAGCCAGAGAGAATTGGGCATCACTTAAGTCTTCTTGTCTGAGTGATCTGAAGACTTATTACACTTGAGGACTGTGCATCCTCCAGCCGGTTAGGCGTCGCATTCTGAGCATCCAAGAGACATTGTGGATTGTCGGTGAACGAACTCTGTGAAGGTTTTGGAGTCTACCTTGAAGACTTACCAGAGTGATTGGGTGAGGTCTATGTGACCTTAGCTCAAGGAGAATATGGTGAGGACTGGGTGTCCTGAGCTGCGTGTTCAGGACTGGGTGTTCGGGACTATGTGTCCTAAGGTTTAAATACCTAGCCGCTCCAACCAGACGTACAGTTGTCACAGCAACTGGAACTGGTCCAACAAATCATTGTCTTCAACGAGTCACTGGTTTCATCTTCACTTCCTTTTACTTACTGTTACTCATTGTGAAGTCATTGCATGCTTGCTCTATCTTCTGTCTTCACAACGTGACTGTATGATCTGTTTGGCTTCATAATATCTTCCTACCTGATCCTTATTACACTGCAGCTATTTGTCATTGTGCTTTCACTCTACTGAATACTTGACCATGGCTTGCCTAGTGTAGTCTACCTTCCGCTGCATAGTAATAGGCATATCTCTACTGTTTGTCTTCATAACTTCCACGTTTTGAAGACTTTCATAAAAACCGCCTATTCACCCCCCCTCTAGTCGATATAACGCACTTTCAATTGGTATCAGAGCAAGGTGCTCCCTTGTTCTGTGTGATTCGGTTTAACCACCTGGAGTTTTAGCTATGTCGACTGAGGGATAATCAAAGTCTCCGCTGCGTGCCCCATCTTCGATGGAACTGAATATCCCTACTGGAAGAATAAGATGCGCATGCATCTTGAAGCCATTGACGTCGACCTATGGTATGTCGTCGAGAACGGCGTTCCCAAGGCTGGAGAAGGTGTCACTGCTGCTGATGTCAAGAAGTTCACTCAACTGGACTCTACTGCCAAGAATATCATCTGTGGTCATCTGACCAAAGGACAGTATGGCCGTGTGAGTGCCTTGAAGACATCCAAGCTGGTCTAGGACTGGCTCTCCAAGGTCAATGAAGGCATCTCAACCCAGAGAGATTAGAGAATCAGTGTTCTTCGCAACCTCTTCAACGGCTTCAAGCGAAATGACAATGAGAATGTCCAGCACACATTTGACCGGCTCACTGACATCACAAATGAGCTTCAAGCCCTCGGCGCTACTGAGATCACCAAACATGAAATCGTCAAGACGCTGCTGAGATCACTTGATAGTTCGTTTGACATCCTAGCCCTGATGATACAAGAATGTCCTGATTTCAAGACACTCGATCCGTCTGACATACTTGAGAGGCTCAACACACATGAGTTTCAGCTTTCTGAGAAAAGAGATATCTACGGTCCAAACTATGGGCAAACTCGTGCCTTGAAGGCAAAAGTTGTTTCCTCATCTGAAGAAGAATCTGACAACAGTTCTGATGATCCTGAAGACATTGGAAGGGAACTTGCAATGCTAGTGAAGAAGTTCCAAAAATTCACCAAGAAGAAAGGCTTCAGAAAGTCTTCACGAACAAGCTCAAGGAATGATGAAGCTTCTGCTCATGACTACAAGAAGAAAACATGCCACAAGTGCAAGAAAACTGGACACTTCATCTCTGAGTGTCCACAGTGGGACAATGAGAGCAGAAAGAAGAAGAAGAGCAAGGAATATGACTCTGACGACAAGAAGAAGAAGAAATACTCAGAGTCTTCTTCCAAGTCTTCCTCAAAGTCTTCATCACACAAGAAGAGCTCATCTGGCAAGGCACGTGCGTTTGTTGGCAAGGAAATGGATTCAGAGGAGGAGTCCGCTTTTGAGGAGGCAGAGGTGGAGTCTGAGGAGGAGTCTGATTCTGGCATTGCAAGTTTGGCTACAACATACGTCGCCAAGTCCATCTTCAACACTGAAGACAATGACTTCATCACCGACACCGATGCAAATGACAAGGACAACTCCACTCCTACCTACTGCTTCATGGCACGCGGTGCCAAGGTAAACACACGCACTACTCACTATCAAACATCTAGTGACGATGACTCTGATTGTGATTCAAAACCCAGCTACAAAACACTTGCTAAAATTGCAACTGAACAACAGAAAGCCATGGAACATATTCAAAAACTGTTAGACAGAAGCGATGATCTGTTGGGTGCTGAAATGACTCGATCTGAATCCTTAATTGAAGACATAAAAAATCTTCACGTTAAGTATCAGGAACTTGAAGATCGTCATGATACTCTCTCAACAACTCATGAAAAGCTCTCCTATGATTATCTTCAAAGGAAGCAAGATCTTGAGAAATTGAGAGCGGCTCATGAAGATCTTCAAAAGGAAAACGAGTCACTTCGCGCCGAACAGATCAGTTCCGCTCAGGAAGGATTTAAACCACCATGTCTTAAATGCATTGAGCGTGATAATGCTACTTCTATTGCTGAATGTTCCACTGCTACTGCTGTTGCAATATCTTCAACTGTTGAAGTGGTAACTAACCCCTCTGCTGAGGATACCACTGCTATTGTTGATGAGAATGCTAGGTTGAAGACATTGCTTGAAACAGGGATGTACGAAAGTCTCAAAGGACATCAGACATTATGTGATGTCCTCAAGAAGCAGATTCTGAACCGAAACCCTAGGAAAGAGGGTGTTGGGTTTGTAAGGAAAATAAATGCAGATGGCTCTTACTGGAAACCTGAGCAGTACCCCAAAACCACATGGGTTGCTACAAAGGAACCTTCAGCAGACCCATCCAATCTATCCGGCTTCACTTGTGCTAACCCCATTATCATTGATGAATCCTTTGATGCAAACTATAAACTGTTTAAGAATCAGGATGGTGAAGTGTTTGCCAGGTACATTGGTACTAACTGCAGGAATGGACCGCCTATGAAGAAGATCTGGGTTCCGAAAACGTGTCTGGAAAATCTTCCTGTGAATGTCTTCATGACACCTCACATGAAGAAGACAAACCTCAGACCAAAGGCTTCATACGGTCCAAAGGCTTCATACAGACAGAGGACTCACCTGAGTCGCACTAACACAAATGTTTTGCAGGGAAACCATACTCAGGCATGTGAATATGAGAGCGGTTCATCAAACCGCCATGTTCATATGACCAAGAACTATTCTGCCTATTCTTATGAGTACTATTGTCCGCCTGCTAGACTGTTTGCTAGGGCTCCAAAGCCAAAATTCTCAGATGCTGCACTTAGACTTATTACTTCTGAGCCACCCTTGAAGATGTGGGTGGCTAAGAAAGCTTAACTCTCTTTTGCAGGGAAAGGTCTCCAGCAGAAAACCAAAATCTTCTGACGCTATTGCTGGGGACCTTAAAAATCTTGTAGGGCGCAAGATCAAATGACCGAATGGCATCACTATGTATTTCGTTCCTGAATCGCATGCTACTCTCCCTATTAGTCCTAATCTGGATCTAAGTTTTCATAACCCACTGGTTCGTCAAATGTTTTTGCTTCACAATTCTCTTCGTGAAGCCTATCCCCCTAACTGCACTGTAGGGTACGACACCAGCGTCTTCAGAATGGATTATTGACAGTGGGTGTACAAATCACATGACTGGCAAAAGAAGCCTTCTTATGGACTCAACCTTACGTCCATCCGACAAGAGCCACATCACATTTGCTGACACTGGTAAAAGTAAGTATTGGGTCTAGGTAGAGTTGCAATCTCAAAGGATCAACACATGGATAAAGTCATGCTTGTTGAATCCCTTGGCTTCAACTTAATGTCTGTCTCAATGCTTTGCGATTTGAACATGATCGTAATATTTGGAAAATATCGTTGCCTGGTACTAATGGAATCTGACAAGTCTCTAGTGTTTGAAGGGTATCGGAAAGATGATTTGTACGTGGTAGATTTCTCAGCAGGGCCACAGCTTGTAGTATGTCTTCTGGCAAAAGCTTCAGAATGCTGGCTTTGGCATCGGAGGCTTGGGCATGCTGGCATGAGGAACCTCCACACCCTTGCAAAGAAGAAGCATGTCATAGGCATCGAGGGCGTCAAGTTCAAGAAAGATCACTTATGCGGTGCCTGTGAAGCAGGGAAGATGACAAGGGCAAAACATCCCTCGAAGACAATCATGACCACTACTCGACCCTTCGAACTGCTTCACATGGATCTTTTTGGTCCCACTCACTACTCAACTTTTACCACTACTGCTTGCCTCTACGGCTTTGTCATTGTTGATGATTACTCTAGATATACTTGGGTGCACATAATCCTTTACAAGACTGAAGTGCAGGATGACTTCAGACGCTTCACCAATTGAGCTATGAACAACTATGGCGCCAAGATAAAGCACATCAGAAGTGACAATGGCACTGAATTCAAGAACACTGGCCTTGATACATATCTTGATACCTTGAGCATCACACATGAATTCTCAGCTCCGTACACGCCACAGCAGAATGGCGTCGTCGAACACAAGAACAGAACACTCATTGAGATGGCCAGAACGATGCTAGATGAATACAAGACTCCAAGAAAATTCTGGCCTAAAGCCATTGACACTGCATGCCATACAATCAATCGTGTTTATCTTCACAAGCTTCTGAACAAGACATCTTATGAACTCCTAACTGGCAAGAAGTCAAATGTCAGTTACTTCAGAGTATTTGGCGCAAGGTGCTGGATCAAGGACCCACACCACACCTCAAAGTTTGCACCAAAAGCACATGAGGGTTTTATGCTTGGATATGGAAAGGATTCGCACTCCTACAGAGTCTTCAATCTCTTTCATTACAAAGTGGTTGAAACAGTGGATGTGCCGTTCGATGAGACCAATGGTTCACAAAGAGAGCAACTGCCAAATGTGCTAGATGAAGTTCCAGCTAGTGAATCAATCAAGCTAATGGGAACTGGAGAGATTATACCTTCTGAAGCTCATCCTGAAGAAGAACTTATCATCTCAGCACCTGATCCACATGAAGACAATGCTCAGCCTGAAGACATTCCTCCCAACAACAACACATATCAGCAAGAGCAAAGTCTTCGCCCTGTACATCCTCGTGTTGCCAATGAAGTGCAGATTGACAGAATAATTGACAGCATCAATGCACCTGGTCCACTCACTCGTTCAAGGGCAACTCAGCTGGCAAATTTATGTGGGCACTTCGCATTCGTCTCAATTTCAGAACCCAAGAAAGTTGAAGAAGCCTTCATGGAACCTGAATGGATTCAAGCTATGCAAGAAGAGCTTCAACAATTTGAGCTGAACAATGTATGGGAACTGGTTAAGCGTCCTGATCCACGGAAGCACAATATAATAGGAACCAAATGGATATACCGCAACAAGCAAGATGAGCATGGTCAAATTGTAAGAAACAAAGCTCGCCTCGTTGCTCAAGGATATACTCAAGTGGAAGGCATTGACTTTGATGAAACATTTGCTCCTGTGGCCAGACTTGAAGCCATACGTATACTGCTGGCCTATGCAAATCATCATAACATACTTCTATATCAAATGGATGTGAAGAGTGCCTTTCTCAATGGCAAGATTGAAGAAGAAGTGTATGTTGCACAACCGCCTGGGTTTGAAGATCCAAAACATCCTGACATGGTATACAAGCTCAACAAGGCACTGTATGGCCTCAAACAAGCCCCTCGGGCCTGGTATGACACACTCAAATACTTCCTGAAGAGCAAAGGCTTCATACCTGGTTCCCTAGATCCCACTCTCTTCACGAAGACATATGATGGTGAACTGTTTGTGTGCCAAATTTATGTGGATGACATTATCTTCGGCTGCACCAATCAGAAGTACAGTGAAGAGTTTGGCTATATGATGCAAGAGCAATATCAGATGTCTATGATGGGGGAGCTGAAGTTCTTCCTCGGTCTTCAAATACGACAACAACGCAACGGCATCTTCATATCTCAAGAGAAGTATCTCAAAGAGTGCCTGAAGAAGTTTGGTATGCAAGACTGCAAAGGCTTCACAACACCAATGCCAGCCAAACATCATCTGGGTCCCGACGACAATGGTAAAGAGTTCGATCAAAAGGTATACCGCTCCATGATTGGTTCTTTGCTTTATTTATGTGCATCTAGGCCAGATATTATGCTTAGTGTTTGCATGTGTGCTCGATTTCAAGCGGCACCAAAGGAGTCGCATCACTTAGCTGTGAAGCGAATTCTTCGATATTTGGCTCACACCCCAACTCTAGGATTATGGTATCCAAAGGGCTCAGAGTTTGATCTGGTTGGGTTCTCGGATGCTAATTATGCTGGTGACAAGGTTGATCAGAAGTCTACATCAGGCACATGTCACTTTCTGGGACGATCACTTGTATGTTGGTCTTCAAAGAAGCAGAACTGTGTATCCCTCTCCACTACTGAATCTGAATACATTGCTGCTGGATCTTTCTGCGCTCAGCTTCTGTGGATGAAGCAAACTCTCAAGGACTATGGCATTCATCTGAAGCAAGTGCCACTTTACTGCGACAATGAAAGCGCCATCAAGATTGCCAACAACCCAGTTCAGCACTCGAAGACAAAGCACATAGAAATTCGTCATCACTTTCTCAGAGATCATGTTGTGAAGGAAGATATTGATATCATACACGTCAACACTGAAGAGCAATTGGCAGATATCTTCACCAAGCCCTTGGATGAGAAGAGATTCTGCAAGTTACGATGTGAGCTAAATATCATGGAATCCTCAAATGTCCTGTGATCAGGCACACATCCTAACACTTATGCATATTGATGACTTAGATGTGCAACACACGAAGTAACATATATCTTCAATCAATGAAGACATACATTCTAAGTGTGAATGCATTAATATGGAATTTGACTTCGGAGCGCCACGATAATTGTGCGCCGTGTCTGGGTCTAATACTTCCTATACGGTGGGTAACGCCACCACCAAATGTTCTATTTTGAAGTGTTTCACTCATGGCGTTACCTTGCAATGTCTTCACATTTGATTTGGCTTCAATCTCAACATGTCTTCATGATTATCTTCACTATGTTGATTATATAGATATATATATATATATACTAGTGTTCTGTCCTCTACAGCATTCACTTATAGCTATGTCTTCTTGTTTGGATCTTTTGAACTAAGTGAATGTGATCGGACCCTAACCTCTCTATGCTTTCTATCTCAAATTCTATCTCTCCAAGTCATATGCATTCTATTGAAACTGTCGAATGTCTTCTCTGCGTCCTTGTCAGCAGAAGACACAGAGACAACCTTTAAGTCCGTTTTCAATGCTCATTTATCCACATGAAATCCGGAGAAGTAGGAACGACCACCCGACAATCCAGGCGTGCGTGGGACGTGGAACTGCCCCCAAAATAGCGCATGATGGCCACGTGTTACTCAGATGCGAATCGCCAGGGGCACCTGTGTAATAGCGCAGTGCCGCCCCTGTAACTATAAATACACACTCACAGCGGTCATTATCTCCTTCTTCCTCCCTCGCACGAACCCTAGCGCCACCGCTAGCCCTCGACGACGCCGGCGACGAAAAGCTTCGCTGCCGCAACCTCTCCGACGCCGTCTTCACGCCGATCGCGGACATCGTCCTCTCCGCCGTCGCCGTAGGTGTCTTCCGTCGCCAAGTTAGGGCACGGAAGATTGAACTGCTCAGCCTCATCTCCCACTCCGTCTAGCAGTTCCCAGTGTGATAAATAAAACTTCTTTTTACGGCCCCTTTTGATCCTATGGCTTTGTCACTTTCTACCATAAGAAGTTTCTATTCACACAAGTTAGATCTCTCTCAAACTGCATCTCATAACATGCCTAGTATATTCACTTATGCTTCACAAAGTAGTTAGATTCCTCACTTGTACTGATCTGTGGGTTCGTACAAATCTGGAACCAACTTTTTATCTATGAGTGAATGTATTCGCACGATGAGGTCAATGTCTTCTAAACTTATTTATCTTCAAAATCTTCTGAGAATGCATATGACCTCTTCCCCTTCCCTCGCACCTTAATGCTGTCACAGGTACATGTCCGTGGGAGAATCCTTTGGTTCTCATAGTCTGCATTCATTTGCAGAGTTCTTACAGCATCACATAAATTCTCCTGAAGCCAGTTCCTGTTGGTCCAGAAAGAGAAAGCCTTTGAAGCCTTTGAACGTCTTGAAGCCTTTCAAGTTAAAGTTTATGGCTTCAGAGACAGCAGCAAGGAAGGGGGGCAGACAGCGTCGTGGCGGAACATCCAGAGATCTGCCTGATGAACTCGCAGACATGTATAAAATAGACCCTGAAGAGAATTACAGTCAGCGCAAGACCCGAATCCAATGGATTCGACGCTATTGGGCAGAACAATGGTTCAAATACCGCTTCACAACCCAAGAGTATGCTGAGAAAAAACGCCATCAAGAGACCGTGGGGAGACATCCTATTCAAAAATCTTCTACCCAGGTCCAGAGATGAAGCCATTGCTCAAGGCTTCTATCCATGCATGGTCCGTGGACCACAGCCTGCTGATGCACACTCGTCGTCACTGCTATGGTGTCGTGACGGCAATCTATTCAAGCGCAACTTCCAGTTTGCCCAAAACTCAGCGAAGCAAAACAAGACGAAGTTTGGGTTAGACTTCAACCCTGGTCCATCAACACCAAGGGCAGATGGCACACGACATGCAGAACCCAATGTCATCGGTCCTTTCGCCAACCTTGAAGGCCTCATCACCTACATCGTGGTTCAAGGGACTGCAGTGAATGAGCCTGCAGCTGACACTAAGTCTGATGACGCGCCTGCTATGCCGAAGCCAAAGCAGTTGAAGAAGCCAAAATCTTCAAAGCCGGCTCCTTCACCAAAAATCTCAAGGGCGAAGCCATTGGCAACTGCACCTCCTGAAGACAGTGTGCAGTCTGAAGACTTATCACGCATCTCCAAGCCCCAGAAGGCCAAGATGCCTCTGTCTCACACTGGCGAAGAGCTCACAGCTGCTGCCATTCTGCGCAACGACGCCATTGATCTGTCAAGTGATGAAGATCTTGCAGATGACACTCTTGAGCAACTCATCAAGAGCAAAGAAGAAGCAGAAATCTTCAATAATCTGCCTCTCTTTGATGTCGCCATCATCCACAACTTCATTGACGAGTGGTTTGACATGCCAAACATCAGCTTTGAAGATCTGCAGCTACCCATTGGCCTTAGTGTCGCCTTCCAAGGCACCATTGCTTCAGAACTTGCTATTGCCCAGCGCATTGTTGAACTAAAGCAGAAAATTGACTTTGAAAAGGCTCAGTTCAAGAAGCATATGGCCAAGCTCAGCGTGCAAGAAGTGGAGAACTTCAAGATCATGATGCACGAGCTCAAGGAAAACTTTCTGAAGAAGCGTGCAGAAGCTCAGGGTTCGCGTGAGCGCATGAAGACTCTGGCTGACAGATGTGTGCAAGCCTACAATGAGGCTGAGAAGCACAAGGCACTTGGGCGTCCTGGCATCGACCCCAGGATGGCCGCAAAGAAAAAGAAGAAGTCTATTACAGCTGAACCCGATGCACCAAGGCAGGAAGCAGTTCCAATTGTCTTCCCAACTGCAATGACTGGCTCGAAGCCAAAGAGCCGGTCAACCGCTTCAGAGCTCAAGAAGACCTGGACTGCTGAGGCTGAAGCAAGGAAGAGAAAATATCCTGAAGCCTCTGCTACTGCCCCCGCCAAGAAGAGAAAGACCAAGAAAGCTTGGGCTGCTCCCATAGAGCCCTTGATAGTTGAACCCATTTCTATGATTCATCCTGACGCAGAACGTCAACTGACAGTTCATGAGCCTGCTTCCACAGAGGCTCCTGAAGCTGAAGACATTCCAGCAGCCGATCCCATCGCTGCTGAAGACATTGGTCATCATGACAATGTAGAAGATGATGCAGTCCTTCCTCAACAAGACAACAGCGAACTCATCAGCATTGGTCGTCCATTGACGCCAATTGCACAAGATGCTTCATGGGCGGATCGCCCACAAGAGGAAGAAGACAATGAGGCCCAGCCCACTCCAACTCCACAGGCGTCGTCTGCGTTACGCAGGCTTCGCAAAGGTCCAAGGCCTCAAGTCTCTGCTGAAGACATTCCGGCCGCATCAGCCGAAGAAGAAGAAGTACCACAAGATCCCACTCCCCTGTTCCACCAAGAAGCAGTTCTCCAGGAGAACATGCCTGTGTCCGACCCTCCAGCTAGTCAAGTGGAGGATGAAAATATTGAGGCTGCCACAACCAACAATGAAGCTAATGTGGAGCCCTCCCCAACAAAAGCTTCAGAAGACAGCGAAGCCACTGATCCTGATACTTTTGTTCCTGAGTCTGCTGCCGGTCCCCAATTTGATTACCATGTTGAGCACAGACCTCAGGTACAGAAGCCGATCCCAAGACTGCCAAGGTTCCCAGGTCCTGCATCAGCACCTGGCTCCTTCAACATCAATGGCTTCAAGGCAGACAATACCTTCTTCAATAGCTCCAAGAACCCCTACTCAAGGGGAAGGATTTCATCAGATCGGTTCTGGAGCTATCCTCAGTGAAGCTACTACTCATGCATCCTGTACAACCAAGGTCGCATCTTCCCACACAAGCGCCTTGATGTTGAAGCTATTGCTGGTCTGCCCTGTCTAGAAGAAGCATTGGATTGCTTCAAGCAAGTGGGTCTGCTGCAGTTTGTTACTAATGAAGAGCATTGGAATGAAGAGCTGCTGCTACAATTCTATGCCACACTACACATCAAAGGATACAACAGAGATCCGAAGACTTGGGTCCTGGAGTGGATGACCGGCAATGTTCATCACAAAGCCAATGCATTTGATATCATTGAGCTCACTGGCCTACCCACTCCTGGCGAATTCTTCGAGCAAGGCTGTCAGCTACACACTGAAGCTATTGAAAGCATCTTTCAGAGGCCAGAACCTGATATGAGTCAAATGCTCAGCATGATGAAGCCATTGCCTCAAGATGCTGCTTATCCCACAGAGTTCTTCGTTGAAGACCTTGAGTACCTGCCCAGAACCATCTATCACATCATCAGACGAACTCTCTGGCCTATCAAAGGGCACTCTCCAAATGCCAAGATCGAGGGTGCAATGAAGACTCTGATATTCTATATCCTTCATGGCAAATGCTTCAACGCACAGGACTTCTTCATACGCCAATTTGCTGCATCAGGCTCAGATCTGTTTGGTTTGAAGTTCTATGCCCCTTGGGTAATGAGGCTGATCAAACTTCACTCTGCGATCTTGTATCAGCCCTCAGCCCGCAACCATCGGATCTTCTTGCCAGATGTGGATACCTCTGCTGAAGCCATCCATCCTGAACCTGCCAAGCAACCTCTAAGTCTTCAGAATGCAGAACACCAGAGCTTCACTCAAAACATTGAAGGAATCGAAGCCATCTCTCGGGTGTATCCGTTGGCTGGCACTACACGTGCACCACACCCTGCTTCCACTGAAGCCACTGACAGCACAACTGCTCCAAGACCCAAGAAGCGCGCTCGTGCTCTCAATGACCGAGAGCTTCTTGTGGCCCTTCATCAAAAGCAGGATAGGCATCATGACTGGCTGAAGCGTCAGATGAAAAGCCTCTTGGTGGATGTCAATCGCATTCGAAATCTTGCCACCAAGAATGCATTCCTTGCACATGAAACCTGTCGCCGCACCTGGAAAGGACTCACGATGATGTGTTCTGAAGCTGATCTTCAAGAGGATGGCTTCACAGAGCGATTCAAGTTTGACTCCACACCTCCTCGAAGGGCTGTGCTGCGAGGAACTCCATCCCTTGAAGACTCTAAGTTCTCTTCATCTGCTGCCACAGTGAATGCAAGAATTATCGAGGATGAAGACGATGCTACATCACCGCCAGCTCCTTCAGCACGCGTCGACTCTGCACCAAGTTCTTCAGCACCGCCAAACACCACAAACGACCCTGCTGCTCATGGGAACGAGTAGAAAACTATGTCTTCAAACCTTTTTGGTCCTCACTGACAAAAGGGGGAGAAGCATATGAGGTTGATAGTCTTCAAGCGGGTCAATATGGGCGGGTGCTTTATATTTTGCTATATTTTGCTTCGTGCTTACAACTCTCGTTTTGCTACATTTGGTTTTTTGAGTTGTAACACTTAAACTCGATGGTCGTCTGCTACTTGTTTGCCACCTTGTTTTGCGAAGATAAATTCCGCATGTGCGACGATAAATTCCGCACCTAGATCATTCTGCAGACGTCCATTTTCCATTATGCATGACATTATCTTCATATACTTTTACATGCATAGTGGATTGTCATCATAAGTTGAAGTGGATCTCCACAAGTACAACCTGCCATGTGCATTTGCATTCCAAAAGCAAATTACTTATATGCACATCTTCAGGGGGAGCCCTTGCAACTTACGAAGACAATTCCTTATCTTTTACAATTCCACAGATTATATTCCCCGTTGAAAACTTCAACTAGTTTGTCATCAATCACCAAAAAGGGGGAGATTGTAAGTGCATCTAGTGCCACCCCTAGTTGGTTTTGGAGTATTGACGACTAACCTAGTTGAGGGACTAATGTGTTTGTGAGAATTGCAGGATAACACAGGTAGAAGTCCCTCATTGATTCGGTTTTACTACCAGGGATGACCCCTAAAAATGTACGAAGACATTGAAGTCAATGGTGGTATATGAAGATATTCACATTGAAGACTATGACAAGAGAAGACACCATGTGAAGCCTATGGAACTCGAAGACTTAGATCTTTCGTAGTTCTCTTTCATTTGTGTTGAGTCATAGGAACCACCGTACTGTTAAGTGGGGTCCAAGAGAACCAGTCAGAACGACTGAAGTGATGCCTAATTCAAAACCTATGTCTTCGAGTGAAGACTATGAGAGCAAATCTTGTCCAGAGTAGGACAAGTCAGCTTTGCTTATAGCCCAAGTAAAGTTGCCGTGTGAGTTTGAAATCTGACCGTTGGAACACGTGTCAGTTCCTTAGTGACCCAGGGTCATTTCGGACAAATCAGGTCGGGTTGCTTAGTGGCTATAAATAGCCCACCCCCTACAACCATAAACGGTTGGCTGCTCAGATTCAGTGCACGGCTTTTGTCGTTTGAGAGCAACCCACCTCGAAGCCTTTGAGAGAGAGAATTCCTAGCGAGGATAAAGCCCTAACCACCCAGAGCCAGAGAGAATTGGGCATCACTTAAGTCTTCTTGTCTGAGTGATCTGAAGACTTATTACACTTGAGGACTGTGCATCCTCCAGCCGGTTAGGCGTCGCGTTCTGAGCATCCAAGAGACATTGTGGATTGCCGGTGAACGAAGTCTGTGAAGGTTTGGGAGTCTACCTTGAAGACTTACCAGAGTGATTGGGCGAGGTCTGTGTGACCTTAGCTCAAGGAGAATACGGTGAGGACTGGGTGTCCCGAGCTGCGTGTTTAGGACTGGGTGTCCGGGACTGTGTGTCCTAAGGTTTAAATACCTAGCCGCTCCAACCAGACGTACAGTTGTCACAGCAACTGGAACTGGTCCAACAAATCATTGTCTTCAACGAGTCACTGGTTTCATCTTCACTTCCTTTTACTTACTGTTACTCATTGTGAAGTCATTGCATGCTTGCTCTATCTTCTGTCTTCACAACGTGACTGTATGATCTGTTTGGCTTCATAATATCTTCCTACCTGATCCTTATTACACTGCAGCTATTTGTCATTGTGCTTTCACTCTACTGAATACTTGACCATGGCTTGCCTAGTGTAGTCTACCTTCCGCTGCATAGTAATAGGCATATCTCTACTGTTTGTCTTCATAACTTCCACGTTTTGAAGACTTTCATAAAAATCGCCTATTCACCCCCCTCTAGTCGATATAACGCACTTTCACTTACACCATTTCAAAATTTACAACGGCGATTTATGCATAGCTTTGTTTTCAGTACTTTTCAAAGCAGTTCACCAATGATTACCTCTCAAACCACCTGCATGGTCAAGAGGCGAGGAAGGTATTCATTCAACACCCACGGTACAATACTGAAGTCTTCCTGAAGAGGACGAAGGTTGGGCGGGCAATTATCCATAGCCACTGGCCTAAAGTTGCAAGGACATTCAACATCACTGAAGGCTCAATATTTGCCTTCCGCTTCTACAGTTTCCCAGATGAGATTCATTTGTCTATTTACCGTGTATGATGCTACTTTCCAAAGGTTTTTGATGCTGCATGTGAAACTCGGTGCTGTTGTGTAATGGCGTAACTGAGTGTCGAAGCTATCTGATGTAATTCGATTATGAAATCCTAGTTGCTTTTATACGGATATGAAATATCTGGCGTGTTTTATAAGAAATATTAGTTTGATTAGTACATGGATTATCAATAATAGGCTAATTACCCTGCTTATTGGGGTTTTTTATTGCAAACGGTTACTCAGACAGTACCGTGGGCGATGAACTCAAACAACCCGCACGGTTTCTAGAAAGTAGGCGTGTTCGATCAACTAACAATCACACATGGCTTCCGGTAGCGAACTGTTTGCATTAGGCCACCTCGCACACACGTTTCCACACAAAGAACTGTGTGGGATGTACATACCTACGGAAATGATTTTCTGGGATTCACCATGTGGGATGTACATACCTACGAAAATGATTTTTGGGATTCACCGTGTGGGATGAACATACCTACAGAAATGATTTCTGGGATTCACTGTGTGGGATGTACATACCTACAGAAATGATTTCTGAGATTCACCGTGTGGGATGTACATACCTACGGAAATGATTTCTGAGATTCACCGTATGGGATGTACATACCTACGGAAATGATTGGGTTTCCATGCCTCGCCCGATCGCACACGGCCCCAGCCTAGGTCCCACGAGGGTGTAACATCCCAAATTTTCAATTTGGAATGTTATACATAGGTCATTCATGCATATCATATTTTATTGCATTTCGTTTCGCGATCCTTGAAATTCTAAGCAACTCAAGGACCCACGGAGATTTGGGGATTTCATGTTTTTCATATTTGAATTTTATCAAATATTGAAACAAGGATCATTTTGGTTTTAAATAATTTTTCTCTCCGAAAATATTTCGTATTAAAATATATGAGAGGAGATAATATGACTTCTCCAAAATAAATGAAATATTGGAGGAAAAATATTAAATCAATAAATAAATTTTATTTGGAGTTTATTGCAATTTTATTTGAATTAGGAAAAATATGCGTTTTTCAAAATTGCATTAGAGGCCCAAATAAATGTTCACTTTGTCCGCTATATTTTTAGAGGACGCGGAAAATTTATTTTAGGATTTTGGATTCCGTTTAGTATTTATTTTAATCGTTTTTCTATGTGTTGGAATAATTATTTTTAAAAAGTTACCGACCTTACCGGGCCATGTCCGCCTGGGACACTGACCTGGCCGGCCCTTTAAGAGCTGCAACCCCGAGCCGCCAGCCCACCCCACCGCACCCCAAACCCTAACCCGATCCGCGCCGCTGCTGCCGCCGCGTCCCGCGCCGCCGCCGGTGCTGACGCCGCCACCGCACCACCCCGCCGCCGTCCCGCCGCCGCCGCCGCCAGTTTTCGCAAGAAAACCGATCGGTTTTATTTCAAAAACCCTAGATCTCGTTTTTTATTTTAGATCGGGTTTGTTTCATTTTTCCCGGTTTAGTTAAATAGCGGTGTTTGTCCGTACATTTGTTTTAACGAATGGTGTTCATTCGTTAGCCGCAGACAGCGAACGTTCGTTAGCCTGTTCGTCAGTTTTTCTTTTTCCAGGGTTTTTTTGCGATTATTTTCGATCGCGATTTCTACCCTGATCTTCGTTTTAGTTTATCTTTTCGCTCGTTTATCGGAATCAGGCGATTCAAGCGCCTAGATCTTCGTCTCGAAGCCCTCTTTCTGTTTAACCAACTTGAATAAGATTTTGGTACTCTAAAATTTGACTTCAGTCCAGATTATTAATCGGATCTTGTTTCTTTCGCAGTTTGAGTTTCGTTGCTCCGTTTGATTTGATTCTTTTTGCATACCAGAGTTCTTCAGTTGAACTTTATGGTTAGATCTTCTTATTTGAGTTTTACCCGTGCATCTTTGCTTGATTGCTTATGTATACTATTGTTTGCTTGCGATAGAATACCCGGAGTGCGAAGCGTGCTACTACGAGTCACTAGGTTTTGCAGATCGTCAGCAAGGCAAGTAACACATTGATCATACTCTTTTCATACCCAGTTTTTATGCATTAGTTTCAATCCTTACACATTACATGAGTAGGATCTCTTAACATGTGGGTTTGGGAAGTATATGATGAGGTAGAACCTATTGCCCTTTTATTATCAAACCCTAGGAGTTACTTCTACGTTATGCTTATATTGTTATGCTATGCTCGTAGACGCGGATTGGGTTTGAGTGTATCCATGCATGATAGATGTGAGTTGTTAATTAATGGTTCAACTTAAGGTGGCAACTTTAATACACATCTGGGTGGATTGCTTATGGGCACCTGGAGAATCCAGTGTTGTCCTAGGATATCCCGGAGTACCCGTGTGATCATCCTACGGTCCGCCACCCAGGCTCAAAGGGATCATAAGATTATTCATGCTAGAAACTTATGTGTGCAGCCACAAGCCATTATGGGCTCTGGCATAGTTGAGTATGTTGCATGACCTCTTCCAGTGGTAGGCTAGCAGATGTAGGGGATTTAGGTTGGTACTGTCTACCTGGGGTTAGAGTTAATGCTTCTAAAAGACCGTGTCTCAGTCATCCGTTTATCAAACACCATGCAGTGCGAGAAATCCAACGGAGGATATCGAGTCTTGTGGGGAAAAGTGCGCAAACCTCTGCAGAGTGTATAAACTAATCATGGTTAGCCGTGTCCCCGGTTATGGACATCTTGAGTATCTGGTACTTGAATTATTGATTTGATCTCATCACTCTAAATTAATTTGTTGGGTTGTTAATGATTACTTTAATGGGAATTGAGTTGGAGGAACCTTCTCAATGATGTTTCAACCACCATGATAGTTAAATAAAATTTATTCCTTTGATGTAGGAAAAAAATGGCTTTTCGCAAAAACAATATAACCATAGAGCTTCCACCAGCCATATATGCATGTAGTGATAGCATTTATCTGTTCATTGCTCTATTGTGTTATATTGCCAGCATATTCCATGTTCTGACCCATTTTCGGGCTACAACGTATCATGTTGCAGACTTTTCAGATGACGAGTAAGGTGCCATAGGTCGTTTGTCATGTACTCAGCTATGCCGTTGGAGTTTATGGACTCACTTTATCTTCCAAGCCTTCCGCTGTTATCGTATTAGATGGCCTTAAGCCATATTTATTGTAATAAGTTCTCTTTTGAGACATTTAATGTAATAAGTGTGTCATTGCTACTCTGTTATAAATCCTCCGAGTACTGTGTGTGTCAGCATTACCGATCCAGGGATGAAACTGAACACAGAGACTTGACCGTCTAAGGCCGGGTCGCTACAAGATGGTATCAGAGCACACGCTGAACGTAGGACACGACCACTAAGAAAAGCCATAGGTCACTCTTCTCTATTCATTTCCGACTTCTCCCCATTTTCTACTCTTTAGGATGGCGGACACAAGGAACAAGTTTACACAGCCGGATGAAGACACCCCGTTTGGGCGACACTTGAAGGAAGTCACTAGGTACCCGAAAATCGGAATACCAAGCTTCACCGGGACCTACACCACCACTTTACCAGAAGAGGAGCGTTGGTTGATTCAAGTTCAAATCCCAGGAAGGACGTTCACACCAGTCACTAAACCCATAGAGTTTTCCTTTGGCACACCCACCTAGAGTCTAGGAAAGAGCATGGCAGCCCACATTGCTATGGGACGAATTGGAGAAGTCTACAAATAGGAGCTTAAGGACACTATCTACCAGATATGTGGGCGTCGTGATGAGCAATGGGAGATGATCAACACCAGGAAGGACATGTCCATTGCAGCATTCATCCAGGAGTTAAACCATCATATTCGTCGCCAGGAGAACCAGATGTGTGCAAGCATGATAGATTTGAAGAAGGCGATGACTAGGATCACCGAGCTAGAAGAGTAACTCAAGTCTACACGCGATGGATATGAGGAGGAAATGACAATACTCGTGGAGAAGAATGACGACATGATAAGAAAGATAGGAGTATTCTTGGGAGACCCCACGCCAGGAGGAGAAGACGACGAACCCAAGGAAATACGTTCTGAAGACTACATCATCATCGACGACACCGACTCCAACCCTGAGGGTAGTGATGATGATTATGAAGACGAAGCTGGAGCAGACATCACGGAGTCTTCCACCAATCAAAATTTCTAGTAGACCACCATATGATCAGTAGTATTCCCCCATGTATATAGAATAGACCAAGCATTGTAACGATAGTTAGATCGATTGTATGCTCTTGCTTGATTAATTGAGTGATATGATATGATTGTGTTTGTCTCATGGGCATATGGGTAGTGCTTTCTCACTATACCTCATTCTATTCTAATATCTCCCCTCTAAACCCATCAGATGCCTCCGAGACGTGACCCCAGATTTGTTTTCCCACCGGAGCTCACTCAGTTGATCCAGTAGCAGAATGCACTGATGCAGTTGCTAGTTCAGAATCAGGGCAACAACAACAACAATAATAACAACCCACCGCCACCACCTCGAGTTGACAACTTAGCCCGTTTTCTGAGGTTACAGCCGCTAGTGTTTTCTAGTAGCACCAAGCCTATAGTTGTGGATGATTGGCTACGTAGGATTGGAACGGAGTTAACCACTGTCGGTTGCACATATGCTGAGAAAGTGCGTTTTGCCGCACACCAATTGGATGGACCTGCAGCTGCATGGTGGGAGAATTACACAACCACTTTCCCCATAGCCAATGTCACTTGGGAGCAGTTTCAGCAAGCTTTCCGCACAGCCCATGTCTCAACTGGAGCTATGAGCATGAAGAAGCATGAGTTTCGCAACCTACGCCAGGGCAACCGTACTGTAGGTCAGTACATGGAGGAGTTTAGTAAGTTATCTCGTTATGCCCCAGATGACGTGGCCACCGATGCCGCCAAGCAGGAGAAGTTTATGGAAGGGCTGAATGATGAGATGAGCATGCAACTGATGGTGGCAACATTCAACAACTACCAGGAGTTGGTAGATAAGGCTCTTATGATTGAAAGGAAGCAGCAGCAGATTGAGAGCCGCAAGAGGAAGTATGGACAAGGGAAGTACAACTCCGGAGCTCAACAGAAACCCCATCTCACCCCGAACCCGGGAGGATTTACTCATAACCATGGAGGCCATAACCATAATGGAGGAATTCCGCATAACCACCACGGTCCTAGGAATGGAAATGGGAATAGAGCAGGCAGCAATCAGAACCGCTCTAACCCAGCAACGCCCGCCTAGAAGGACCTGAGTCACATTACTTGTTTCAAGTGCGGGAAGACTGGACACTATGCCACCGAGTGTTCTGAAGCAAAGAATGGTAATGGCAATGGAAACTCCGGGAAGAAGCCCAACCCATTCAACAAGGGACAAGTGAACCACGTGAACGTGGAGGAGGTTGAAGAGCAGCCAGATGCAGTTATCGGTAAGTTTTTGGTTAAGTCATTTACTGTAGTTGTTATTTTTGATACTGGTGCATCACATTCATACATTTCGAGGGGATTTGTGGACAAGTTTAAGTTACCCACCTTAGCCCTTAGGACACCCTTGCTAGTGAGCTCACCCGGTGCAGAGTATATGGCCAGCCGATGGTGCGATTGGATACCCTTAACCATTGGTAGCCATGTTTTCCCCTCAGACCTAGTAATTTTGGAGTCACAAGGTTTGGATGTGATACTAGGAATGGATTGGCTATCAAAGTATGAAGGAAACATTGACTGTGCTAGCAGGTCTATTCTACTCACCACCCCAGAGGGAAAAAGGATGAAGTATGTATCCAGGCATGCGCCAAGGAGAACCCAAGTAAATTCTCTCATGGGAGTTGTTCAGGAGGAAGTGCCTGTTGTGAAGGATTACCCAGATGTATTTCCAGAGGAGTTACCGGGCATGCTGCCAGATCGAGACATTGAGTTTTTGATAGAGTTGTTGCCAAGCACCGGACCAATATCGAAGAGACCATACCAGATGCCCGCAAATGATCTAGAGGAGATTAAGAAGCAGATTAAGGAGTTATTGGAGAAAGGTTACATTCGACGAAGTTCATCACCATGGGGAGCCCAGTGCTTTTGGTTGAGAAGAAGGATGGATCGTTAAGAATGGTTGTTGATTATCGTGCGTTGAATGAAGTGACGATCAAGAACAAGTACCCACTGCTGATGATCAATGATTTGTTTGACCAACTTCAAGGAGCTAAAGTGTTTTCGAAGATACATTTTCGATCAGGATATCACCAGCTGAAGATTCGAGAAAAGGATATACCTAAAACAGCATTCACCACAAGGTACAGGTTATATGAGTATACGGTTATGTCATTTGGATTGACTAACGCCCCTGCCTATTTCACGAGTATGATGAATAAGGTGTTCATGGAATTCTTGGATAAGTTTGTTGTGGTGTTCATTAATGATATCTTGGTATACTCAAAGGATGAAGAGGAACACAAGGAGCATTTGCGTTTGGTTCTTGAGAAGCTCAGGGAACATCAGTTATATGCCAACTTTAGCAAATGTGAGTTTTGGTTGAAGGAAGTTGGATTTCTTGGACATGTTATATCAGGAGAAGGTATAGCAGTGGATCCTACCAAGGTTCAGTCAGTCACTTAGTGGTTGGCACCCACCTCAGTTGGAGAGATCCGCGGTTTTCTTGGACTCGGGGGATACTACCGGAGATTTATTGAGAATTTCTCCAAGATTGCGAAGCCTATGACGACATTGTTGAAGAAGGACACCAAGTTCCATTGGACTGAAGAATGTGAAGCAAGTTTCCAGGAGTTGAAGAAACGTTTGACTACAACCCCAGTGTTGATTCTGCCTGATATACGCAAGGATTTCCAAGTGTATTGCGACGCCTCTCGCTTAGGACTTGGAGCAGTACTTATGCAGGACGGAAGGGTTGTTTCTTATGCCTCAAGACAGCTTCGGCCGCATGAGTTGAATTATGCCACACATGATTTGGAGTTAGCAGCCGTAGTGCATGCGCTCAAGACCTGGAGACATTTTATTATTGGAAACCGTTGCGATGTGTACACGGATCACAAGAGTTTGAAGTACATTTTTACCCAGAAGGAGCTGAACCTCAGGCAAAGGAGATGGTTGGAGCTCATAAAGGATTATTATATGAAATTGCACTATCATCCAGGAAAGGCCAATGTCGTAGCAGATGCTTTGAGCTGGAAGAGTTATGTCAATACCTTCGTAAGCAAAGGATTGACCAAGGAGTTAGCAAAGATCTAAGGGAGCTTCGTTTGGAGATTGTTCCTAGAGGTTTTGTTACAACCATGGAAGTTCAGTCGACATTGTTGGGAAAGATTCGAGAAGCTCAGAAGGGTGACAAAGAAATTGCTGAGATAAAGGAGAAGATGGCTGAAGGCAAATCCAAAGGATTTCGTGAGGATGAGCACGACACCCTGTGGTTTGAGGACCGTATATTTGTGCCCAGCAATGTCGAGATCAGGAAGTTGATATTACAGGAAGCTCATGACTCGCCATACTCGATACACCCCAGAAACACCAAGATGTATTTGGATATGAAGGAGTGTTTCTGGTGGACTAGTATGAAGAAGGATATTGTCGAGTATGTAGCCGTATGTGATGTATGTCAGAGAGTGAAGGAAGAACATCAGAAGCCAGCAGGATTACTGCAGCCTGTGCCGATACCCGAATGGAAGTGGGACAAGCTTGGCATGGATTTTATCACCGGATTGCCCAGGACCCGATCGGGATATGATTCTATCTGGGTAGTAGTGGATCGTTTGACCAAATTAGCTCACTTTATCCCAATGAAAACCCCTTATACAAGTGCGAAGTTGGCCAAGATATACATGACCAGGATCGTATGTCTGCACAGAGTTCCGAGGACCATCGTATCAGATAGAGGAACACAATTTACTTCAAAGTTTTGGCACTAGCTGCACCAGACTTTGGGTACCAGGCTGGAGTTCAATACAGCTTTTCACCCGCAGACAGATGGACAGACCGAGAGAGTCAATCAGATTCTGGAGGACATGTTAAGAGCATGTGCATTAGATTATGGATCTAGTTGGGACAATAATTTACCCTACACAGAGTTCTCATACAACAATAGTTACCAGGCCAGTTTGAAGATGGCACCGTTTGAAGCCCTGTATGGAAGAATATGTCGAACACTGTTGATGTGGGATGAGGTTGGAGACCATTAGTTGTTTGGTCCGGATTTGATTAAAGAGTCAGAAGAGAAGGTTAAGATAATTCGAGATATACTGAAGGTAGCTCAGTCCAGACAGAAGAGTTATGCAGACTCGAAACGCAAGAGGTAGTCTATGAAATTGGAGACAGAGCATATCTACGAGTGTCACCCTTGTGAGGAGTTAAATGTTTTGGAGTTAAGGGAAAGTTAGCCCCGAGATTTGTAGGACCGTACCGTGTCTTGGAACGCATGGGAGAGGTTGCCTACAAGTTGGAGTTACCCGAAGGACTGTCGGGAGTTCATGATGTGTTTCACGTTTCCCAGATGAAGAAGTGCCATGCAGAGATGGCTGATATTCCTTTGAGAGATACAGTGCCCCTGGAAGCAATTTAGTTGGACAGTGATTTGACATGAGGAGAAACCTGTCAAGATTCTCAAATTTGCCAGCCGAGTTACTCGCAGCAAGGTTATCAAGTTTTGCAAAGTTCGGTGGAGCCACCATACCGAGGATGAAGCCACTTGGGAACAAGAGGATGTTCTACTTAAGGACCACCCACACCTATTTTCTAGCCAATCCAAATCTCGGGGACGAGATTCATCTTAAGGGTGGTAGGTTTGTAACATCCCAAATTTTCAATTTGGAATGTTATACGTAGGTCATTCATGCATATCATATTTCATTACATTTTGTTTCGCGATCCTAGAAATTCTAAGCAACTCAAGGACCCACGGAGAGAGTTGGGGATTTCACGTTTTTCATTTTTGAATTTTATCAAATATGGAAACAAGGATCATTTTGGGTTTAAATAATTTTTCTCTCTGAAAATATTTTGTATTAAAATATATGAGAGGAGATAATATGACTTCTCCAAAATAAACGAATATTGGAGGAAAAATATTAAAATCAATAAATAAATTTTATTTGGAGTTTATTGCAATTTTATATGAATTAGGAAAAATATGCATTTTTCAAAATTGCATTAGAGGCCCAAATAAATGTTCACTTTGTCCGCTATACTTTTAGAGGACAGGGAAATTTTATTTCAGGATTTTTGGAGTCCGTTTAGTATTTCTTTTAATCATTTTTCTGCGCGTCGGAATATTTTTTTTTAAAAAGTTACCGACCTTACCGGGCCGTGTCCGCCTGGGACACTGACCCGGCCGACCCTTTAAGAGCCGCAGCCCCAAGCCGCTAGCCCACCCCACCGCACCCCAAACCCTAGCCCGATCCGCGCCGCCGCCGCGCAGTCTCGCCGCCGCCGCTGCCGCTGCCGCCGCCCGCCGCCGCACCACCCCGCCGGCGTCCCGCCGCCGCCTCGCCGGAGGTAGCCACCGCCGCCGCTGGTTTTCGCAAGAAAACCGATCGGTTTTATTGCAAAAACCCTAGATCTCGTTTTTTTATTTTAGATCAGTTTTGTTTCATTTTTTTCCCGTTTTAGTTAAATAGCGGACGTTCGTCCTTACGTTCATTTTAACGAATGGTGTTCATCGTTAGCCACAGACAGCGAACGTTCGTTCGTTAGCCTGTTCATTAGTTTTTCTTTTTCCAGGGTTTTTCTGCAATTATTTCCGGTCGTGATTTCTGCCCTGATCTTCGTTTTAGTTTATCTTTTTGCTCGTTTATCGGAATCAGGCGATTCAAGCGCCTAGATCTTCGTCTCGAAGCCCTCTTTATGTTTAACCAACTTAAACAAGATTTTGGTACTCTAAAATTTGACTTTAGTCCAGATTAGTAATCGGATCTTGTTTCTTTCGCAGTTTGAGTTTCATTGCTCCGTTTGATTTGATTCTTTTTGCAAACCGGAGTTCTTCAGTTGAACTTTCTGGTTAGATCTTCTTATTTGAGTTTTACCCGTGCATATTTGCTTGCTTGCTTATGTATGCTATTGTTTGCTTGCGATAGAATACCCGGAGTGCGAAGCGTGCTACTACGAGTCACCAGGTTTGGCAGATCGTCAGCAAGGCAAGTAACACATTGATCATACTCTTTTCATACCCAGTTTTTATGCATCAGTTTCAACCCTTACACATTGCATGAGTAGGATCTCTTAACATGTGGGTTTGGGAAGTATATGATGAGGTAGAACCTATTGCCCTTTTATTATCAAACCTTGGGAGTTACTTCTACGTTATGCTTATATTGCTATGCTATGCTCGTAGACGTGGATTGGGTTTGAGTGTATCCATGACAGATGTGAGTTGTTAATTAATGGTTCAACTTAAGCTGGCAACTTTAATACACATCTAGGTGGATTGCTTGTGGGCACCTGGAGAATCCAGTGTTGTCCTAGGATATCCTGGAGTACCCGTGTGATCATCCTACGGTCCGCCACCCAGGCTCGAAGGGATCATAGGATTATTCATGCTAGAAACTTACGTGTGCAGCCACAAGCCATTATGGGCTCTGGCATAGTTGAGTATGTTGCATGACCTCTTCCAGTGGTAGGCTAGCAGATGTAGGGGATGTAGGTTGGTACTGTCTACCCAGGGTTAGAGTTAATGCTTCTAAAAGACTGTGTCTCGGTCATCCGTTTCTCAAACACCATGGAGTGCAAGAAATCCAACGGAGGAGATCGAGTCTTGTGGGGAAAAGTGCGCAAACCTCTGCAGAGTGTATAAACTAATCATGGTTAGCCGTGTCCCCGGTTATGGACATCTTGAGTATCTGGTACTTGAATTATTGATTTGATCTCATCACTCTAAATTAATTTATTGGGTTGTTAATGATTACTTTAATGGGAATTGAGTTGGAGGAACCTTCTCAATGATGTTTCAACCACCATGATAGTTAAATAAAATTTATTCCTTTGATGTAGGAAAAAATGGCTTTTCGCAAAAACAATATAACCATAGAGCTTCCACCAACCATATATGCATGTAGTGATAGCATTTATCTGTTCATTGCTCTACTGTGTTATATTGCCAGCATATTCCATGTTCTGACCCATTTTCGAGCTGCAACGTATCATGTTGCAGACTTTTCAGACGACGAGTAAGGTGCCATAGGTCGTTTTTCATGCACTCAGCTATGCCGTTGGAGTTGATGGACTCACTTTATCTTCCAAGCCTTCCACTGTTATCGTATTAGATGGCCTTAAGCCATATTTATTGTAATAAGTTCTCTTTTGAGACATTCGATGTAATAAGTGTGTGATTGCTAGTCTGTTATAAATCCTTCGAGTATTGTGTGTGTCAGCATTACCGATCCAGGGATGACACTAAACACAGAGACTTGACCGTCTGAGGTCGGCTCGCTACAGAGGGCCTATCCCCGACGATTTCTGGGTCGTGTGGGAAGGACCCCCTATCGCGCACACTCACTTGGCGACGGTTCCAAATGCCGTCGCGGAAAGGGGTTTTAAACCGTTTGTTTAGGGGATGTCACTGTACCAGTGCCCCACACGTTGTTGTGGAATTTTTTTGCAATATTTCAATGAGGTTTTTGGTTACATGAAACATCAATATTTGAAATAATAGTTTTTGAAAGTATATAAGAATTTGATGTAAATAGCATAATAGAATGGAATTTTACATGCACGCATGGGTACATGGTGAAGTGGATTTTTAATATGCATAGTTGCATGTTGAGGTGGGCCTTTTTTTATGCATGTTGATGAGGTGTCATGCTTGCATGTTGAGAGAAATATGTTAGTGGGGGCTAGCTATTTAGATATAGAAGATTTTTTATTGTTCCATGTTGTTATATTATCATTCTTGGATGTTTTACAATCATTTTATAGCAACTTTATATCATTTTTTGTGGACTAACCTATTGGCATAGTGCCTAGTGCCAGTTGCTATTTTTATTGCTTTTTTTACTTCGTAGAAAATCAATACCAAACGGAGTCCAAACGCAATGAAACTTTTTGGAAAAAAATTCTGGACCAGAAGACACACGATGGGTCAAGGAAGTACCAGAAGGGGGCTCCGAGGGGAGAACAACCCACCTGGGCGCGCCCCAGTAGGTTGTGCCCACCTCGGCCACCTCCCACACCGCCTCTTTGCTCTATAAATACCCCAAAAATCCAAAAACACTAGGTGAGTCAGCGAAACACAATTCCAGCCGCCACAAGTTCCAGAAACCACAGATCCAATCTAGACACCATCATGGAGGGGTTCATCATCCTCATTGGTGCCTCTCCGATGATGCGTGAGTAGTTCATTGTAGACCTTCGGGTTTGTAGTTAGTAGCTAGATGGCTTCCTCTCTCTCTTTTGATTCTCAATACAATGGTATCTTGGAGATCTATTTGATGTAACTCTTTTTGCGGTGTGTATGTTGGGATCCGATGGACTTTGAGTTTATGATCAGATCTATTTTATCCATGAAAGTTATTTGAGTTTTGATCTCTTATATGCATGATTTCTTATATCCTTATATTTCTTCTTCGAATCTTTGGTTTAGTTAGGCCAACTAGGTCGATTTTTCTTGCCATGGGAAGAGGCGCTTTGTGATGGGTTCGATCTTACGGCGCTCAATCCCAGTGACAAAAGGGGACATGACACGTATGTATGGTTGCTATTAAGGATAACAAGACGGGTTCTATTCCTACATGAATAGATCTTGTCTACATCATGTCATCGTTCTTATTGCATTACTCCATTTTTCATGAACTTAATACACTAGATGCATGCTAGATAGCGGTCGATGTGTGGAGTAATAGTAGTAGATGCAGGCAGGAGTCGGTCTACTAATCTTGGACGTGATACCTATATAATGATCATTGCCTGGATATTGTCATAATTATTTGAAGTTCAATCAATTGCCCAACAGTAATTTGTTTACTCAACGTATGCTATTTTTTTCGAGAGAAGCCACTAGTGAAATCTACGGCCCCCGGGTCTATTCTTTATCATATTTGCATGGAGATCTATTTTTATTCGCTTTTATTTTCAGATCTATTAATCCAAAAACCCAAAAATACCTTGCTGCATTTTTTTGTTATTTATTTTATTTCGCGTTCCCGTGAGATCTATTTATCTAGTGTACTACAAATTTATCTATCTTTTTAACCAGGAGGGATTGACAACCCCTCTTACGCGTCGGGTTGCAAGTATTTGTTATTTGTGTGCAGGTACCGTTTACATAGTGTTGCGTGGTTCTCCTACTGGTTCGATAACCTTGGTGTCATCACTGAGGAAAATACCTACCGTAGCTGTGCTGCATCATCCCTTCCTCTTTGGGGAAATACCGATGTAGTTCAAGCCTCATCAAAAGGAATTTCTGGCACCGTTACCGGGGAGACATCATCAACATCTATCTGTTGGGGAACGCAGTATTTCAAAAAAATTCCTACAATCACGCAAGATCTATCTAGGAGATGCATAGCAACGAGAGGGGAGAGTGTGTCCATGTACCCTCATATACCGAAAGCGGAAGCGTCAAGTAACACGGTTGATGTAGTCGAACGTCTTCGCGATCCAACTGATCAAGTACCGAACGCACGACACCTCCGCGATCTGCACACGTTCAGCTTGGTGATGTCCCTCGTACTCTTGATCCAGCTGAGGCCGAGGGAGAGTTTTGTCAGCACGACGACATGATGATGAAGTTACTGACGCAGGGCTTCGTCTAAGCACTACAACGATATGACTGAGGTGGAAATCTGTGGAGGGGCACCGCACACGGCTAAGACAACTGTCAACTTGTGTGTCTATGGGGTGCCCCCTCCCCCGTATATAAAGGAGTGGAGGAGGGGAGGGACGGCCCTCTCTATGGCGCGCCCCAAGGGGATTCCTACTCCTAGTAGGAGTAGGTCCCCCCTCCCTAGTTGGAGTAGGAGAAGAAGGATAAAGGAGAAGGACAGAAGGAAAGAGGGGCTGCCCCCCTCCCCAATCCGGATTGGGCTTGGGGGGGGTGCGCCCCCACTTGGCCACCTCCTTCTCTCTCCCACCATGGCCCATTAAGGCCCATTGACTCCCCGGGGGGTTCCAGTAACCCCCCGGTACTCCGGTAATTGCCCGAACTTATCTGAAACCATTCCGGTGTCCAAACATAGCATTCCAATATATCAATCTTTATGTCTCGACCATTTAGAGACTCCTCGTCATGTCCGTGATTATATCCGGGACTCCGAACTACCTTCGGTACATCAAAACACATAAACTCATAATACCGATCATCATCGAACGTTAAGTTTGCGGACCCTACGGGTTCGAGAACTATGTAGACATGATCGAGACTCACTTCTGGTCAATAACCAATAGCAGAACTTGGATGCTCATATTGGTTCCTACATATTCTATGAAGATCTTTATCGGTCAGATCGCATAACAACATACGTTGTTCCCTTTGTCATCGGTATGTTACTTGCCCGAGATTTGATCGTCGGTATCTCAATACCTAGTTCAATATCGTTACTAGCAAGTCTCTTTACTCGTTCCGTAATGCAACATCCCGCAACTAACTCATTAGTCACATTGCTTGCAAGGCTTATAGTGATGTGCATTACCGAGAGGGCCCAGAGATACCTCTCCGATACACGGAGTGACAAATCATAATCTCGATCTATGCCAACTCAACAAACACCATGGGAGACACCTGTAGAGCATCTTTATAGTCACCCAGTTACTTGTGACGTTTGATAGCACACTAAGTGTTCCTCCGGTATTCGGGAGTTGCATAATCTCATAGTCATAGGAACATGTATAAGTCATGAAGAAAGCAATGTCAATAAACTAAACGATCATAGTGCTAAGCTAACGGATGGGTCAAGTCAATCACATCATTCTCTAATGATGTGATCCCATTCATCAAATGACAACTCATGTATGTGGTTAGGAAACTTAACCATCTGTTGATTAACGAGCTAGTCAAGTAGAGGCATACTAGTGACACTTAGTTTGTCTATGTATTCACACATGTACTAAGTTTCCGGTTAATACAATTCTAGCATGAATAACAAACATTTATCATGATATAATGAAATATAAATAACAACTTTATTATTGCCTCTAGGGCATATTTCCTTCAGTCTCCCACTTGCACTAGAGTCAATAATCTAGATTACATAGTAATAATTCTAACACCCATGGTGTCTTGGTGCTGATCATGTTTTGCTCGTGAGAGAGGCTTAGTCAACGGGTCTACAACATTCAGATCCGTATGTATCTTGCAAATCTCTATGTCTCCCTCCTTGGCTTGACCGCAGATGGAATTGAAGCGTCTCTTGATGTGCTTGGTTATCTTGTGAAATCTGGATTCCTTTGCCAAGGCAATTGCACCAGTATTGTCACAAATTTTTTTCATTGGACCCGATGCACTAGGTATGACACCTAGATCGGATATGAACTCCTTCATCCAGACTCCTTCATTTGCTGCTTCCGAAGTAGCGATGTACTCCGCTTCGCACGTAGATCCAGCCACGACACTGTGCTTGAAACTGCACCAACTGACAGCCCCGCCATTCAATAAAAATATGTATCCGGTTTGTGACTTAGAGTCATCCGGATCAGTGTCAAAGCTTGCATCGACGTAACCATTTACGATGAGCTCTTTGTCACCTCCATAAATGAGAAACATATCCTTAGTCCTTTTTAGGTATTTCAGGATGTTCTTGATCGCTGTCCAGTGATCCACTCCTGGATTACTTTGGTACCTCTCTGCTAAACTAATAGCAAGGCACACATCAGGTCTGGTACACAACATTGCATACATGATAGAACCTATGGCTGAAGCATAGGGAATGACTTTCATTTTCTCTCTATCTTTTGCAGTGGTCGGGCATTGAGTCTGACTCAACTTCACACCTTGTAACACAGGCAAGAACCCTTTCTTTGCTTGATCCATTTTGAACTTCTTCAAAGCTTTATCAAGGTATGTGCTTTGTGAAAGTCCAGTTAAGTGTCTTGATCTATCTCTATAGATATTGATGCCCAATATATAAGCAGCTTCACTGAGGTCTTTCATTGAAAAATTCTTATTCAAGTATCCTTTTATGCTATTCAGAAATTCAGTATCATTTCCGATTAACCATATGTCATCCACGTATAATATCAGAAATGCTATAGAGCTCCCACTCACTTTCTTGTAAATACAGGCTTCTCCAAAAGTTTGTATAAACCCATATGCTTTAATCACACTATCAAAGCGTATAGTACAACTCTGAGATGCTTGCACCAGTCCATAAATGGATCGCTGGAGCTTACACACTTTGTTAGCACCTTTTGGATCGACAAAACCTTCTGGTTGCATCATATACAACTCTTATTTAAGATATCCATTAAGGAATGCAGTTTTGACATCCATTTGCCAAATTTCATAATCATAAACTACGGCAATTGCTAACATGATTCGGACGGACTTAAGCATCGCTATGGGTGAGAAGGTCTCATCGTATTCAACTCGTTGAACTTGTCAAAAACCTTTCGCAACAAGTCGAGCTTTGTAGACAGTAACATTACAGTCAGCGTCAGTCTTCGTCTTGAAGATCCATTTATTCTCAATGGCTTGCCGATCATCGGGTAAGTCAACCGAAGTCCATACTTTGTTCTCATACATGGATCCCATCCCAGATTTCATGGCCTCAAGCCACTTTGCGGAATCTGGGCTCATCATCGCTTCTTCATAGTTCATAGGTTCGTCATGGTCAAGTAACATGACTTCTAGAACAGGATTGCCGTACCACTTTGGTGCGGATCTTACTCTGGTTGACCTACGAGGTTCGGTAGTAACTTGATCAGAAGTTTCATGATCATCATCATTAGCTTCCTCACTAATTGGTGTAGGAATCAATGGAACTGATTTCTGTGATGAACTACTTTCCAATAAGGGAGCATGTACAATTACCTCATCAAGTTCTACTTTCCTCCCACTCACTTCTTTCGAGAGAAACTCCTTCTCTAGAAATGATCCATTCTTAGCAACAAATATCTTGCCTTCAGATCTATGATAGAAGGTGTACCCAACAGTCTCTTTTGGGTATCCTATGAAGACACATTTCTCCAATTTGGGTTCGAGCTTATCAGGTTGAAGCTTTTTCACATAAGCATTGCAGCCCCAAACTTTAAGAAACGACAACTTGGGTTTCTTGCCAAACCATAGTTCATAAGGTGCCATCTCAACGGATTTTGATGGTGCCCTATTTAACGTGAATGCAGCCATCTCTAAAGCATAACCCCAAAACGATAGCGGTAAATCAGTAAGAGACATCATAGATCGCACCATATCTACTAAAGTGCGGTTACGGCATTCGGACACACCATTACGCTATGGTGTTCCAGGTGGCGTGTGTTGTGAAACTATTCCGCATTGTTTCAAATGAAGTCCAAACTTGTAACCCAAATATTCTCCTCCACGATCAGATCGTAGAAACTTTATTTTCTTGTTATGATGATTTTCCACTTCACTCTGAAATTCTTTGAACTTTTCAAATGTTTCAGACTTATGTTTCATCAAGTAGATATACCCATATCTGCTCAAATCATCTGTGAAGGTCAGAAAATAACGATACCCGCCACGAGCATCAACACTCATCGGACACATCAGTATGTATTATTTCCAGTAAGTTTGTTGCTCGCTCCATTTTTCCGGAGAACGGAGTCTTAGTCATCTTGCCCATGAGGCATGGTTCGCAAGCATCAAGTGATTCATAATCAAGTGATTCCAAAAGTCCATAAGCATGGAGTTTCTTCATGTGCTTTACACCAATATGACCCAAACGGCAGTGCCACAAATAAGTTGCACTATCATTATTAAACTTATATCTTTTGGCTTCAATACTATGAATATGTGTATCACTACTATCAAGATTTAGTAAAAATAGACCGCACATCAAGGGTGCGTGACCATAAAAGATATTACTCATATAAATAGAACAACCATTATTCTCTGATTTAAATGAATAACCATCTCGCATCAAACAAGATCCAGATATAATGTTCATGCTTAACGCTTGCACCAAATAATAATTATTCAGGTCTAAAACTAATCCCGAAGGTAGATGTAGAGGTAGCGTGCCGGCGACGATCACATCGACATTGGAACCATTTCCCACGCGCATCGTCACCTCGTCCTTAGCCAATCTTCGCTTAATCCGTAGCCCATGTTTCGAGTTGCAAATATTAGCAACAGAACCAATATCAAATACCCAGGCGCTACTGCGAGCATTAGTAAGGTACACATCAATAACATGTATATCAAATATACCTTTCACTTTGCCATCCTTCTTATCCGCCAAATACTTGGGACAGTTCCGCTTCCAGTAACTAGTCCCTTTGCAATAGAAGCACTCAGTCTCAGGCTTAGGTCCAGACTTGGGCTTCTTCACTTGAGCAGCAACTTGCTTGCTGTTCTTCTTGAAGTTCCCCATCTTCCCTTTTCCCTTCTTCTTGAAATTGTTGGTCTTTTTGACCATCAACACTTAATGCTCCTTCTTGATTTCTACCTCCGCAGCCTTTAGCATTGCGAAGAGCTCGGGAATTGTCTTATCCATCCCTTGCATATTATAGTTCATCACGAAGCTCTTGTAGCTTGGTGGCAGTGAGTGAAGAACTCTGTCAATGACACTATCATCAGGAAGATTAACTCCCAGTTGAGTCAAGTGGCTATGTACCCAGACATTCTAAGTATATGTTCGCTGACAGAACTATTCTCCTCCATTTTGCAGCTGTAGAACTTATTGGAGACTTCATATCTCTCAATCCGGGCATTTGCTTGAAATATTAACTTCAACTCTTGGAACATCTCATATCCTCCATGACGTTCAAAACGTCGTTGAAGTCCCGGTTCTAAGTCGTAAAGCATGGCACACTGAACTATCGAGTAGTCATCAGCTTTGCTTTGCCAGACGTTCTTACGTCGTCAGCAGCATCTGCAGCAAGCTTGTCACCCAACGGTGCTTTTAGGACGTAATTCTTCTGTACAGCAATGAGGATAATCCTCAAGTTATGGACCCGGTCCATGTAATTGCTACCATCATCTTTCAACTTAGCTTTCTCTAGGAACGCATTAAAATTCAACGGAACAACAACACGGGCCATTTATCTACAACAGCATAGACATGCAAAATACCATCAGGTACTAAGTTCATGATAAATTAAAGTTCAATTTAATCATATTACTTAAGAACTCCCACTTAGATAGACATCCCTCTAATCATCTAAGTGATCACGTGATCCATATCAACTAAACCATGTCCGATCATCACGTGAGATGGAGTAGTTTTCAATGGTGAACATCACTATGTTGATCATATCTACTATATGATTCATGCTCGACCTTTTGGTCTCAGTGTTCCAAGGCCATATCTGCATATGCTAGGCTCGTCAAGTTTAACCCGAGTATTCTGCTTGTGCAAAACTAGCTTGCACCCGTTGTATGTGAACGTAGAGCTTATCACACCCGATCATCACGTGGTGTCTCGGCACGGCGAACTATAGCAATGGTGCATACTCAGGGATAACACTTGTACCTTGAAATTTAGTGAGAGATCATCTTATAATGCTACCGCTGTACTAAGAAAAATAAGATGCATAAAGGATAAACATCACATGCAATCAAATAAGTGATATGATATGGCCATCATCATCTTGTGCCTTTTGATCTCCATCTCCAAAGCACCGTCATGATCACCATCGTCCCTGGCTTGACACCTTGATCTCCATCGAAGCATCATTGTTGTATCACCAACTATTGCTTCTACGACTATCGCTACCGCTTAGTGATAAAGTAAAGCAATTACATGGCGATTGCATTTCATACAATAAAGCGACAACCATATGGCTCCTGTCAGTTGCCGATAACAGTGTTACGAAACATGATCATCTCATACAACAATTTTTATAATCACGTATTGACCATATCACATCACAACATGCCCTGCAAAAACAAGTTAGACGTCCTCTACTTTGTTGTTGCAGGTTTTACATGGCTGCTACGGGCTTCTAGCAAGAACCGTTCTTACCTATGCATCAAAACCACAACGTAGTATAGTGATTGCTTTTTGATCTTCAGAAAGAACCCTGTTCATTGAAAGCGATTCAACTAAAGTTGGAGAAACAGACACCCACTAGCCACTTGTGTGCGAAGCACGTCGGTAGAACCAGTCTCGCATAAGCGTACACGTAATGTCGGTCTGAGCCGCTTCATCCAACAATACCGCCGAATCAAGAATCAACTAATGACGGCAAGCAATATGTATATACCCACGCCCACAACTCCTTTGTGTTCTACTCGTGCATATAACATCTACGCATAGACCTGGCTCAGATGCCATTGTTGGGGAACGCAGTATTTCAAAAAATTTCCTACGATCACGCAAGATCTATCTAGGAGATGCATAGCAATGAGAGGGGAGAGTGTGTCCATGTACCCTCGTAGACCGAAAGCGGAAGCGTTAAGTAACGCGGTTGATGTAGTCGAACGTCTTTGCGATCCAACTGATCAAGTACCGAACGCACGGCACCTTCGCGATCTGCACATGTTCAGCTCGGTGATGTCCCTCGTACTCTTGATTCAGCTAAGGCCGAGGGAGAGTTTCGTCAGCACGACGGCGTGATGACGGTGATGATGAAGTTACCAACGCAGGGCTTCGCCTAAGCACTACAATGATATGACCGAGGTGGAAATCTGTGGAGGGGGCACCACACACGGCTAAGACAACTGTCAACTTGTGTGTCTATGGGGTGCCCCCTCCCCTGTATATAAAGGAGTGGAGGAGGGGAGGGCCGACCCTCTCTATGGCACGCCCCTAGGGGGATTCCTACTCCTAGTAGGAGTAGGTTTCCCCCTTCCCTAGTTGGAGTAGGAGAAGAAGGACAAAGGAGAAGGAGAGAAGGAAAGGGGGGCCAGCCCCCTCCCCAATTCAGATTGGGCTTGGGGGGGGCGCCCCCCCCACTTGTCCGCCTCCTTATTTCTCCCACCATGGCCAATTAAGGCCCATTGGCTCCCCGGGGGGTCCCAATAACCCCCTGGTACTCCGGTAATTGCCCGAACTTATCCGAAACCATTCCGGTGTCCAAACATAGCCTTCCAATATATCAATCTTTATGTCTTGACCATTTCGAGACTCCTCGTCATGTCCGTGATCATATCCGGGACTCCGAACTACCTTCAGTACATCAAAACACATAAACTCATAATACCGATCGTCATCGAACGTTAAGTGTGCGGACCCTACGGGTTCGAGGACTATGTAGACATGACCGAGATTCACTTCCGGTCAATAACCAATAGCGGAACCTAGATGCTCATATTGGTTCCTACATATTCTACGAAGATCTTTATCGGTCAAACCGCATAACAACATATGTTGTTCCCTTTGTCATCGTTATGTTACTTGCGTGAGATTCGATCGTCGGTATCTCAATACCTAGTTCAATATCGTTACCGGCAAGTCTCTTTACTCATTACATAATGCAACATCCCGCAACTAACTCATTAGTCACATTGCTTGCAAAGCTTATAGTGATGTGCATTACCGAGAGGGCCCAGAGATACCTCTGCGATACACGGAGTGATAAATCCTAATCTCGATCTATGCAAACTCAACAAACACCATTGGAGACACCTGTAGAGCATCTTTATAGTCACCCAGTTATGTTGTGACGTTTGATAGCACACTAAGTGTTCCTCCGGTATTCGGGAGTTGCATAATCTCATAGTCATAGGAACATGTATAAGTCATGAAGAAAGCAATAGCAATAAACTAAACGATCATAGTGCTAAGCTAACGGATGGGTCAAGTCAATAACATCATTCTCTAATGATGTGATCCCGTTCATGAAATGACAACTCATGTCTATGGTTAGTAAACTTAACCATCTTTTGATTAATGAGCTAGTCAAGTAGAGGCATACTAGTGACACTCTGTTTGTCTATGTATTCACACATGTACTAAGTTTCCGGTTAATACAATTCTAGCATGAATAATAAACATTTATCATGATATAATGAAATATAAATAACAACTTTATTATTGCCTCTAGGGCATATTTCCTTCACTATCAGGTTCCTAAGCACAAATATCATCTCCTTGCAATTTACATTATTTGCCATTTTCCTCTCGTTTTCATCTCCCCCACTTCACAAAATAAATTGTCGTTTTATTCGCCCTCTTTTTCATCCGCCGTTTTCCCGTCAAATCCGTTTTTATGTGCAATCTTGTTTGCATAGTTGCGATGTCTCAAGAAAATACCAAGTTGTGTGATTTTTCTAATACCAATAATAATGATTTTATTAGCACTCTGATTGTCGGTGGAAATGACACCTATGGAATCACTGGGATCCCTTCTACGGTTGGCGGGCGTGGGGTTGTGCAAAGAGCGGGTCTGGCGGTCAGCACAAGGATCGTTTACCTAGGTTTGGGCCGTGGAGACGCGTAATACCCTAGTTCTGCTTTGATGTATATTTGAGTGTTCTTGAGTTCTTGAACTAGCTACGGTGTATGTCTAGTTCCAAAGATCCGAATCCCTGCTCAGTATGCCTCGGGCCTCCTTTTATAGACAAAAGGGGTTGCCACAGTGGCACACATGAGGTGGAAAGGTGTATAGTGGCTGAGTCTATCCTCTGGCACCGTCGGACAAACGCATTTAATGCGATGCTGATGTGCCCCTCTTGCTTTATTGGGGACGGCAAGGAAGCTCGTCCCAGCTGTCGCCGCCTCACCTGGCTCCGACGCGCGTCCGAGCTGACGAGGCGTTGTAGCGCCATGTTGGCTGGCTGCTGGGCTGGCGTGGTGGTGGAGTCTTCACGAAGATCTGCATGCCACCACGCAGGTGCTTGCTGAGTCAATGTGGAGGCCGCACGCTGCCACGCAGACGCCTGCCCAACTGGTTGAACTAGCAACTGCATGGGAGCGGCGGTGGAGTCTTTGCAGACGTGGTCCTGGCTGCCGCCCCGCAGATGTCCCCAGCAAGGATCTTGCTGGGGGTCTCGTGGATTTCCTTGGCAAGGATCTTTCCAAGGATCGTCGTCTTCTGGTTCTCATCTGATCTTGTGTATTTATGATCTCCACAAAGATCTGCATGCCACCATGGAGGTGCCTCCCAAGCCTTGGTTCCAATGTGGTTGATGGTGTTGGAAAGCCTTGGGCTCAAGGGAGGCCGCCCCGGCAAGGGTCTTGCCGGGGGAGTCCACTTCGCTCCCTTGCTCTTTGTGTCTCTGGTCTTGGCATTGCTTCGGTTGTCTTGTGGCTTGGCTTCCCTCATCTGCCCTACTCAGTGCGGCCGCGGGCGTGGCTCTGACTGCCCGTGCACAAGTAAAGGGGTACAAAGGAGATCCCCTACTTTTGTACGCCGACAGGAGCCCCCGGGCCTGGGCCACACATAAGCGTGACGCGTTGTTGGGCTAGGCCCAGAACGGTGCGCGGGCAGGCGGGGCGGATTTTTACTGCAATAACTTTTCCGTCCGCTGCGCTTCCCCATGACCCGCATTGAACGTGCGACGTGGGGGGTCATGTGTGATGTGGGGGTCATGCGTGGGGCGGATTCCCGCACGCATGCGTCACATTGTGGTAAAGAGGCGGCTCGCGCCTTCCCCATAAAAAGAGGAAAACGCAGAGGCGTGGCTCATTTACCGAGTGGACTTGGGTCGTGGTCTTCAAGGCGCCCACGCCCCACGATCACAGGGTGGAGAACGGTCGCCTCACCCGTCCTCTTGATTTCTGCTTGCTCGCCACATGTCCCCCATGCCCCCAAGGTGGCAAGCGGTGGACGCGCGCGGGGGGGGGGGGACGGGCCCTAAATAACGAGGCGAGAAACCGGACCGTCGCTGATTGGAGCAGCGGGTCGGTCTTGATTCCCTGCGCCCCTGATGGCTGGATTGGCTAAGAGGGGCGGCCGAGCCCCGACCCCGCCCCTTTGTAAGAAGGGGGAGGGGGATGGCATCCCACAATCTGACATCATCCCTCTCCCTCCACCTCGGCTCCATTATTTCATCTGCCATGGCGAGAGGGGGCGCCGGCCCTTCGACGGTGGCGGCGAGGGTCTCTGCTCGACAGCGCGTCCCTCCTTCCCAAGAGCTCGCGGCGGCGGAGCTGGCCATGAGAGGAAGGGGGAGGGGGCGAGGCCGAGGTCGACGTGGCGCTCGGGGAAGAGGGGGACGGGGCGGCGCACCGGCCTCGCCTCCGCCAGCGATGCCTCCCCCAATGGAGGGCCACGTCGGGGACCAGCCTCGTGAGTTCTTCATCAGGCTGCGCCGGTCACCGCGCTGTCGCCTTCGCCTCCCTGCTCCATTTGCTCGGGAGATGGAGCTCGATCCGCCCAGACCCTAAGGTTGCATATGAGGGGCTGCGGGAATGGTGACACGCGGGTCGACGTCGACTTTCCCGCCCCTCACGTCATGTACCTTCGTCGCGGATGGAAGACTTTTGCTCGTATCCACAGCCTGACGGCGGGGCTCATTCTCTATTTCAAATTAATGGAGAATGGCCTGCTCTCCGTCAAAGTCTTTAGAGACTCTGGAACTCGCCTAAAGTGCTGCATGGAGAGCTCCTCCGATGACGAAGACTCTTCCTCAAGTGGGAGTGACGAGGAGGACAGCGACAGCGATGACAAGGGTGTTGAGCAGGGGAACACCAACTCTGACTGACCGCACTGCCCCTCCCTTGGCCACGTGCCCTGCCGAGGGCCTTCCTCGTCAAGCTCTCCATCGGCGCGTTCCCCATCGCCCCTCTTTTTCCTTCACCTGCTGCACCTGGGAGGAAAAGGGCAAGAATGGGGATCACGAGGCACTTATGTTTTTTTAGTTTGTGAGCCTACGGGCCTTGGTAGAATTTAGACCTTGTAATCCCCTCGCTCGTGTACTCATTCCGTATGAATTGTACTTGTTTACAACGTATGAATGAAAAGAAGGGTGTTTGCCGGGCTTTGTTTGCGCGTGGGCGAGGGCCACACCGAGGAACACGTCCTCGTTATCTTAAGATAAACACTGTATCCCGGCAACAGGCCTTGCCGTCCTCCTGCTCTATGGCTTGGCTACACTCATGCCCTTGGTGGAGGTAGGGGCCGAGTAGGATTAGGCCCTTCGCTCGCCCTCTTCCCATCGCACTACAACCAAGTTCTGGCCCATAGTAAGGTTTTCGGACACGGGACAAAGGGAGCAAGATGGTACGAGAGCGAGCGAAGCCTTATACGTTCAAGGTTCACACGGGTGCACAGAGTGGAGGAGAAAGACTTATCTGATGTCGCAGCCCCCGGCAACCTTGGCTTGCTGTGATTGGGTCCTTAGACCTGCAGCCCCTAGCAATGTTGGCTTGTCGGGGTCGGGGCGTTGGCCTGTTCTATTTCTTCCAAATAGCTCAGCAGAAATGTCCATGTACCCTGCGAACCAAAGAGGACGGAAAGGAACAGAGAGACGCACACTCGACCTCTATGCTAGGGTTAGCCGCCGCTAAGCACTATTAACCCTAACCAAGGGAGAGACTCAAACTAGCATGCATGCTAAAACTTAGGGCGCCAACGCTTCATTTATTTAGGCTCAGGGTCTACACCTGGCTTTGTACAGAGGGTTACATACCTTGTCGGCAAGGCTTGTACAAAAGGTGGCTTGCCGGGGGCGGGGGGGGGGGGGGGGGGGGGCAACCACGCCTTATGGGTAAAACGTGCGAAGATGTTCGATGTTCCAGGAGTTGCTCACTGGAATAGCATCTTCGGTCTCCAGGCGGACTGCGCCGGGCCTGGTGACTCGTATTACCCGATAAGGGCCTTCCCACTTTGGCGTCAACTTGTTGGAATTCTTGGTTGATTGAATGCGCCGAAGAACAAGGTCGCCTTCCTCAAAGCTTCGGGCATGAACCTTGCGGCTATGGTAGCGACGCGAGGCTTGCTGGTAGCGCGCTGCTCTCACAGCCGCCCGAAGACGATCTTACTCAAGGAGCGTTGCATCATCTTGCGGCAACTACTCTTGCTGAAGCTCGTCATAAGCGAGCACTCGAGGTGACCCATATGTGAGTTCTCTGGGGAGAACTGCTTCTGCCTCGCATACCAGGCAAAGGGTGTCTGGCCGGTGGCTCGATTTGGCGTCGTTCTGATTGACCAAAGAACCGCCGGCAACTCATCAATCCAGCGCCTTCCGCTCTTGTGCAGCCTGTCAAAAGTCTTTGTCCTCAGGCCTCGCAGTACTTCAGCATTTGCCCTCTCCGCGTGGCCGTTGCTCCGTGGGTGTGCCACGGAAGCAAAACAAACCTTGCTGTCGAGGTCTTGGATATATTGCATGAAGGTGTGGCTTGTTGATACGTCCATTGTGCATCATGCTTTTATATCGATATTTATTGCATTATGGGCTGCTATTACACATTATGTCACAATACTTATGCCTTTTCTCTCTTATTTTACAAGGTTTACATGAAGAGGGGGAATGCCGATAACTGGAATTCTGGGCTGGAAAAGGAGCAAATATTAGAGACCTATTCCGCACATCTCCAAAAGTCCTGAAACTCCACGAGAATTATTTTCAGAATATATAAAAAATATTGGGCGAAAGAAGTACCAGAGGGGGGCCACCCATCGTCCACGAGGGTGGGGGGCGTGCCCTACCCCCTGGGCACGTCCCCTGCCTCGTGGCCCCCCTGGTGGCCCTTTGATGCCCATCTTTGGCTATATGGAGTCTTTCATCGAGGAAAAAATCATAAGCAAGCTTTCGGGAAGAAACTCTACCGCCACGAAGCGGAACCTTGGCAGAACCTATCTAGGGCTCCGGCGGAGCTGTTCTGCCGGGGAAACTTCCCTCCGAGAGGGGGAAATCATCACCATCGTCATCACCAACGATCCTCTCATTGGGAGGGGGTCAATCTCCATAAACATCTTCACCAGCACCATCTCCTCTCAAACCCTAGTTCATCTCTTGTATCCAATCTTTGTATCCAAACCTCAGATTGGTACCCGTGGGTTGCTAGTAGTGTTGATTACTCCTTGTAATTGATGCTAGTTGGTTTACTTGGTGGAAGATCATATGTTCATATCCATTATGCATATTAATACCCCTCTGATTATGAGCATGAATATGATTGGTGAGTAGTTACGTTTGTTCCTGAGGACATGGGAGAAGTCTTGCTATAAGTAGTCATGTGAATTTGGTATTCGTTCGATATTTTGATGAGATGTATGTTGTCATCCCTCTAGTGGTGTCATGTGAACATTGACTACATGACACTTCACCATTATTTGGGACTAGAGGAAGGCATTGGGAAGTAATAAGTAGGTGATGGGTCGCTAAAGTGACAGAAGCTTAAACCCTAGTTTATGAGTTGCTTCATAAGGGGCTGATTTGGATCCATATGTTTCATGCTATGGTTAGGTTTACCTTAATACTTCTTCTATAGTTGCAGATGCTTGCAATAGGGGTTAATCATAAGTGGGATGCTTGTCCAAGTAAGGGCAGTACCCAAGCACCGGTCCACCCACATATCAAATTATCAAAGTACCGAACGCAAATCATATGAGCGTGATGAAAACTAGCTTCACGATTGTAACACCCCAAGACTGGAGTTTCAGATGCCTTCCATGGTTTCTGAGATTCATCATGTGATTTATTTTGCTTGTTGCATTCCTCTTTGCATTTTTTGCATTGCATCATGTCATCATGCCATCTTTTTCTCAACAATCAAATCGTATGGATCTTCAATCCATTTAAATTGAGGGAACTCACATGGTGATTTCTCTATATAACATACCCTCCCGATATTTAGGGAGCTATTATAAAATATTCCATTTTCGGAATCACCCATAAACACACTTGCATATTCCGCATGTCTTTTCTAGTTCAAGCTTGCCTTCAAAACCTTGCCAAAAATTCTCTTCCCATTTACCGAGGTTCCTCAAAAAATCCGATCATTTTTGGGCACTTCAAAATCCTACCCCTTGTTCAAACCATTTGAATTAAATTCAAATGCTTTTGAATTTAAACCTTGCAATCTTGCCCACTTCAATTTTCTTGGACCATGCACCTTTTTGCGAGTCCGGGAAAATAATCCGCGTGCCCAAATCCTTCCTCTAATCCTTTCTTTTCTCTCCTTTCTTTCTTTGCGGTTTTCTGATTTCTAAAAAGTTTTTTTTAAAAAGCCTTAAGGGAGAAGAGAGAACCAGGCCTCTCTAGGTCCAATCCATCCCAGCGTAGGCCCATGTCCTCGCAGGCCATCCAACCCCTAATTCTAACCCTAGCCCGATGTGGCACCCCGACTCAGAGCGACCGGTTTACCATGCATTGCCAGCCCATAGACCATGTCTTCTGGCAACACACAACATCTTGGTATAGAAAAACAACCGCTTTATTGATGCTAGCGGAACAGAGTTTACATTACAACAGCTGTCGAGGCCAAGCGGCACACTCGGTGCGGCTAAACAATATGTACATTATTTAGTAAACATAAAGGGGCCTCGATCCGAACAACTACGTGACAGCGGAATAACATCGTGGCGGAAGCTCCATATCACAGGGACACCGATGTGGACACAATCTAGACTCGAACAACGCTCCTCTCCAACGATACTTTCCTGAAATCTAGCATGACACGCCAGGTCAGTACCTTGAATGTACTTGCAAGCTCACAACAGGCATAATCATAATGACAAACAATATCATGATATTTAACCAATTATTAATAATGCAACACTATGTGTCAACATGCTGTGATCATGCTCGAACGTCCCTCGGGACAGCTTACCAACTGTGATCATCTCTGGATCACAAACACACCACCAAAGTGGTCTTTCTCAAGAACAACTCATGATCCTTACGGCGATCACAACCACGACCATCATTTGGTCCCAAATGCCTCGATGGCCTTTCTGCCATCCATCAACAATGCAAAGTTCATAGCTTAGTGTGCAATTTTTATTAAACGTTGACTCATGGTGGGACCTACTACGAGGTGTCCGTGACCGTGGACTCGGCTATTGATAGATTACACACTCTGCAGAGGTAGCACACTGTACCCACACCACAGAACGCATCACTACAAAAAAAAGACACATCCGTGACATTTTGGGCCGAACGAATTTTTTTTCTGTCATACATATGACACTTCTATGACGATAATTGTGACAAAACCCGATATCATCATAGATGTGGTGGGCTCCTACTTCTATGACAAAAAATCATGAAAGAAAATGGGCTTTCGTCCTGGGCGGGCCGGAGACGCAGCTGCATGACATTCTTTGGGCCGTCCATGACAGAAAAAACCGTGGTAGAAGCGAGGGGAGGAAAATTTTGAGGAGTTCCCGGTTATGGTGGGAGGTCGGGGCCGAGCGATGCGCGTTTCTCTCGTACACATACGTGCGTGTGTGCGAGGCGTTGGCTCTAACTGAACCCGAGCGAGGCGTTGGGCTCTAACTGAACCCGAGCGATTGCACTGCAGGCTACGCGTTACTGAACCCGAGCGATCGATCGATGGCTGTTAACTGAACCCGATCGAGCGATTCCTTCGCTACTGCTGCTAACTGAAGCCGATCGATTGGATGAACAGTGAGCGTTGAGGGTGGGGGTTGGATGACCAGTGAGCGGTGGTGTTGCTTCCGGATGAACAGGACCCCGCGGTGTGGTGGAGGGCTGGATGAACAGTAGACAGTGGAGGGGTGCCCGTGGAGGGGTGGTTGAACAGGACCCCGTGGTGTAGAGGGCTGGATGAACAGTAGACGGTGGAGGGGTGGTTGAACAGTAGCCGGTGGAGTAGCGCGCGGTGGAGGCTGGATGAACATGAGCCTGTGGAGGCTGGAGGAGGTCGACGGTAGCCCGTGGAGGCTGGAGGAGGTCGACGGTGGAGATGAACATTATCCCGTGGAGTCCCGTTTTGCGGTACGCCACACCCCTCCCAATGAACAGGACCCCCGTTTTGACCGTAGTGCTCCAACACAAGTCCGTTTCGTCCATTTTGCGGTACGCCACACCCCTCCTGATCAACAGGACCCCCGTTTCGACTGTAGGAGGTCCGTTTCGTCCGTTTTGCGGTACGCCAGACCCCTCCTGATGAACATGATCCCGTTTCGAACATGGCTGGTCGAACACAAGGCCGTTTCCTCCGTTGTGCGGTATGCCAGGCCTCGTTTCCATCGCCTGTTCCGTCCAAGCCCTCCCGATGAACACGACCACGCATTCTGTTCCGACCCAGCCGGTTGGCTCCCACACGTTCCATTGCCTCCCGATGAACACAACGCATTCCGTTGCCTCCCGATGAACACGACGCATTCTGTTGCCTCCCCATGAACACGACGACGACGCTGTTTCTCCGTTCTGACCCAGCCATGTACACGAGCCCTGGCCGTACGTATGCGCGAGTAGGCGTTCGGGACCCCGCCCGTATGTACACATACGTGGCCGTATTTTCTTTCTTGCACCCTGGCCGCTGTACGTACGTGTACATGCTACGTGCGCGCTTCTACTACGACACGTACGTGCCTCTACTATGACACGTGCGCGCCTCTACATCCACCAGTATATATGTATGTACACGTTCGCGACCAGAATGACAACGCTACGTACGCTTCGACCAGGTGGGTCCCTACTGTCAGGCACTTCCTTGCCCGCGAAGATGTAGTTGGTGGGTCCCAACAGTCAGGGGGGCGAATCGTTTTTTTTGCCCGGACGCACTTCCTTGCATGCGAAGATGTAGCTGGTGGGTCCCAGCAATCAGGGGCAAACATTTTTTTTCGCGAAATGCGGTGGCCCGTCCAGTGGGTCCCCGCTGTCAGGTGGAGGAATAATTATTTTGCATGTAATAAGGAGGCTGTCGGTGTCAAAACCAGCAGATCTCGGGTAGGGGGTCCCGAACTGTGCGTCTAGGCCGGATGGTAACAGGAGACAGGGGACACTTTGTTTTACCTAGGTTCGGGCCCTCTCGATGGAGGTAAAACCCTACGTCCTGCTTGATTAATATTGATGATATGGGTAGTACAAGAGTAGATCTACCACGAGATCAAGGAGGCTAAACCCTAGAAGCTAGCCTATGGTATGATTGTTGTGTATGGAGTTGATTGTCTACGGACTACAACCCTCCGGTTTATATAGACACCGGATAGGGTTAGGGTTACATAGAGTCGGTTACAATGGTAGGAGATCTTGAATATCCGCATCGCCAAGCTTGCCTTCCACGCCAAGGAAAGTCCCATCCGGACACGGGATGAAGTCTTCAATCTTGTATCTTCATAGTCCAGGAGTCCGGCTGAAGGTATAGTCCGGCTACCCGAACACCCCCTAATCCAGGACTCCCTCAGTAGCCCCTGAACCAGGCTTCAATGACGACGAGTCCGGCGCGCAAATTGTCTTCGGCATTGCAAGGCGGGTTCCTCTTCCCCGTCCTTCATAGAAGATTGTAAACACCAAGAGTAGTGTCCGGCTCTGCAAAATAAATTTCCACATATGGCCATAGAGAGAATAATATTAACACAAATCAAATCTGCTGACGTATTCTATAGTGCGCCATCACATTACAGCCAAGTCCTTTACTCGAATTGTTTTTACTTTTCCACCTCAGCACGTTTTGCGAGGCAGTTTCCTTGGCACGTCTTGTCAAAGCAGAGATCGTGTACCCTTTTTACGGGATTCTCATCCATACGGACGTGGGTAACCCAACCGTGCCATTTATCACGGCGCTCGGGAGGCAAGTGAGTTTTATTAGGCAGGTGGGGACGCATAACCGCATCCGCCTATATAAGGGGATAAGGATCCACCCTTTTTACCTACGCCTTCGTCCTCCCTTGCCTACCCATCTCTCGCGCACCCGAGCTCCAGCGCCCAAGCCCGCACTTCCCACCTCAACCTTCTCCAGCAATGTCCGGAGCGGGAGGCAAATGGATGGTCTCCTCCGTTACGGAGGGTAAAGTAAAAAAGCTAAGGAAGGCCGGATACCTGTCCAAGGACATCGCGTACCGGCTTCCCGAAGAGGGGCAGCTTATCCCCACCCCAAGGCCCCATGAGAGGGTCGTGTTTCTCCCCCACTTCCTCCGCGGACTGGGTTTTCCACTCCACCTATTTGTCCGGGGCTCATGTTCTACTACGGCCTGGATTTCCACGATTTGGCTCCGAACTTCATCCTCAACATCTCGGCGTTTATCGTCGTGTGCGAGGCCTTTCTCCGCGTCCGCCCCCTTTCGGCCTCTGGCTCAAGACCTTCAACGTCAAGCCCAAGGTGGTGCGCGGCAGCCAGGCGGAGTGCGGAGGTGCTATGGCGGGCAAGATGGCTAACGTCCTATGGTTCGAGGGCTCTTCTGTGGAGACCCTAAAGGGATGGCAAGCTGGGTGGTTTTATATCACCGAGCCACGCGATCCGGAATGGACCGCAGCCCCCGAGTTCCGATCCGGGCCCCCCACGCGGCTTATGTCCTGGAAAGAGACGGGCCTGTCGTGGGGTGACGAAAAAGAGGTGACCGGATTACAAACATGCATCCAGTCCCTGGTGAACAAGCCAGTCCGGCTTGTTAATATAATCCAGGTTATGCTCATCTGCCGGATCCTCCCGTGCCAACAACGGGATTTCAATCTGTGGGAGTTCGACCCGGCGCAGCACCAAACCCTCAACAGGCTCTTCGACATGACGTATGAAGACGCTTGGAAGGTGCTATTCAAGGGTGCCGAGGCTCCCGCATCCGCTTCCGAGGACCGCGGATACAGCTCGCAGCGTCACGCTAGCAAGGTATGCCATCTACACCCTTCACAGGATGTTAAGCCTTTTTCCATAGTTTGACACTATGCGGGAGCTGAACTCCCTTACCTTTGACAGGCTTGGCAAGCGATAGCCTAGCCGATTAACTGTCCGGCTCTGCTGCCCGAAGATCCAGCCCCAGCTTTACTGGTGAAGCTGCTGGCCCCGGCGCCTTATGTGGTGCCGGAGAAGAAGGCCAAGAAGAAGAAGACCACGGGGACTCGAAAGAGTGCCTGCAACGTGGTGGTGTCGGACTCGTCATCTGACGGCGCCCTCCTCCCGCGAGAACGAGGAGGAGGAAGAAGAAAACTCTCCCTCTCCAGTGGAGGGAGGAGAGAAGAGGAAGGCCGCCCCAACGGGGGAGGCCGAGGGGTCTAGGAAAAGGAAGACCCCTCCGCCGGACTACGCCCCTGACGCCGAAGAGGGCGAAGAGGAGTGGCCGGACAGGGCCAAGCGTCCGGTGAAATCGTAAGTTCGGGTATCAGAGTAACTCATGATGTTCCTTTATTGCGCAGCTTTCCCTAATGTCGAATGTACTCATGCAGCCCGCCCCGGGCCGCACTCAACGAGTCGTCGAGCGGCTCCCTGGATTCATCGGACGTGAACTCTGTTCCGCCCGCTGTATCCCCCCGCACTGCGGATGACGCCGAAGTGGCATCGCAACGAGCTCCGGGGCAGGAGGAGGTGGTTCTGGAGGAGCCGCAAGGCGACCTCCCGGACCCCAGGAGTGAAGGGGACAAGACCCCCAGGGCTCCAAGTCCGGCCTTAAGCCGGACACCGTGCCGGAATCTTCAACAATTCCGGACCGCGGCAGGCGAACTCCTTCCAAGAGGAGCAAGCCTTCTAAGCCAGCAGCCTCCGTCCAACCGGAGGCGCCGGACAATCTGCTGGAGGTGCTTGAAGGCACCTCCATTGACGAGGAGCACCGTACTATTATGAGTACGGTGATCCAGAAGGTTCAGTCCGCCAAGAGCGGGCTGAATGAAGCTTGCGCTGGCCTCCTAACAGGCTTCGAGGTAAGTAAAAATATGTAAAAATATTACTGCATAGATAGTAGCCCCTGATGCTCTGTTTGGCGTTCGGAAAGAAAAGCCGAATAGAGGATCTATGAAATTTCACAGGAGTCTAATAATGAAGAGTCAATATGCGTATGCAGGCTTCGCTGCTAGCCACCGCCGCACTGACTGCGGAGGTGGATGCCCTGAAACAGGGACTCGAGCGGTCCGATCAAGAGCTTGGCCGTGCCAAGCAGCAGCTCAAGGAGAAAGAAGGTAAGAAATACCTTATAAAAAGTGCCTATAGAGAGGCGTGATTGCAAAAAATAACAGGATTGTACTGCTTATTGTAGGGGCCACGACTGAGGTGGTGACCCTCAAGCAGGCGCTATCCGAGGCCGAAAAGAAAACGGCCGCGGAGTGCACCGAGCGAGAGAAACTTGGGTCTCAGGTCGGCGAGGTGCAGCAAGAGCTTCAGGCTCTCATGAAAAAACATGAGAATTTGGAGCTTGAGTCAAAGACCCAAGCGTCCGAGCTCGCGACGGCCCTTGAGACTGCCAAGTCTGCCAAGGCCGAAGCCCAAAAGGCCCTCCAAGAGTTGGAGGAGATGAAGAAGATAGCAGCGGGTAAGGCATTCTTTATGCAAAGCAGAAACATAAAAGTAAACTACTTGTTACTTACCCGAATCCGGAGCTCTCCAGGGGCATTCGCAGATCTTCCCCGCAGCGTATCCGATGCCACCGCATTCTACCGAGCTGAAGAGGGCAGCTCGACGGAGAAGGTGTTCTGGTCTCAGTATGCTGAGGCCGGACACCCTGTGCCCTTGAGCGACCAGCTGAAACAGCTGGTCGAACTCCACAAGGCGGCTGAACAGGCCATGAAGGGCTTCATAGTTCGGCTGTGGCCCAGAGAGGCCCTACCTGGGAGCTACTTCGGGCTGGTGCGGCGGCTGGTGGAGGCCTGTCCAAGGCTCGAGGTCATCAAGCGCTCCGTCTGCATCGAAGGTGCCCGTAGGGCCCTTGCCCGTGTAAAGGTGCACTGGGGTAAGCTGGACGGTGAGAAGCTTGTGAAGGACGGGCCGCCGCCGGGGAAGGAGCATCGCAAGCCCGAGAACTACTACAAGGATGTTCTTGCGGGTGCCCGCCTTGTGGCGGATGAGTGCACCAAGGATGTAATTTTTGAATGAATTCGCTCGTGTTTATCCTGTGCGCTGAAAACTTGTTCATATGCACTAAGCAATGCTTATTGAATTTAAAATATTATTTTCTGTGCGATCGTTTATCAAAAATTGAGAGATGGCCAGTCGTCGGCTTCTGCCCCCATGCCACTAGTGCTGGGGTGTTCAGTGATAAACCTGGGCGCTCTTTTTCCCATGGTTGGGTCCTTCGAGGGAGGCGCTCAGCACGACTAACCAGGAAATCAGACTATAATGCTTGAACACTCTCACTTAGCCATAGAACTTTATAATTTTAAATTTCGGCGAAGCCCCTAGTTCGGAAGACCGAGTTCGGGGCGCTATCCACGCCTTGGCTGGGGTTATCCAGCTCCTCGCTCGAAGCGGCATAAGCCTTTAGGGACTCGAAAAACCTCTCGAACAGCGACCGGTCTCTCGCCTCATCATGACAGTCAGTTTTAGCTTTCTCCACTGAGGTGCTTAACCCAGCTCAACCGGGGCACAATTGCAGTGGTTCTCCTAGTGCTACCTTAGCCGATATAGCGGAACGTAAGGCACCAAAACATAGGAGCCGGGCAAACCCAACTATTGACCCAAATCATGATTCGGAGCCGATGCATATAGTGCTATGAGTTCGGGGTGCCGCACTTGTGAAAGTGTACGGACTTCTCACACCATATTTAAAGGGTACTGAAGCCCCTAGCGCACTAGTCGTACCATAGTGTACGGATGCAACATGTCATCAATGAACATATATATGAAAAGAGTAATGCAAAAATAAACAAAAAGCTAGGCATTGTTTATGGAGAGGCTATTTATCAAAGCCGAACGATACAGATGGTGCGGTAAGCAAAAGATATTGGACTATTCAGTATGTCCTGACCAGGGGCAGGCCGCGGAATTATATATAAAGTAGGTATATCGCTCGTAACAGAGACCACCTGGGAGTTCCATAATGCGGCATGGCTTGTCTGCCTCCCTGGATCTTACATCGTTTGTGCGGCACTCGAATTGCCGAACAGGTCATCCGAAGTATGGAGTCCTGAAAGTAAGAAAAAATTAAAAAAAGAATCCGGCAGCCCCTGGTACGTTTTAAGCCGTATTTTGGGCGTGCCGTTATTGTGCCCCTTCCCCTGTGCCCATGGTATTTCAAGGGCGTGGATATGTACGCGAGGTACTGGTTTCGCTAGGTCACGAAAGCTGGGGTTGGGGCCGCATTGCTACGCTTGCTCAAAGTGTGCCAGGCGGTCCTGCTGTAGGTTACTCCGGGCGCGCTTGGCAGTGTCTGTCTTTTTAATGGACGGACTGGAGAATTGCCTAAGAAGGCTACTTTGTACCTCCGCTGCGAGAGCCGCCGTATGCTCCTCCGTACAGAGGGAGCGTTCGGTGTTTCCGTTGACCGTGATTACTCCTCGAGGGCCTGGCATCTTGAGTTTGAGATATGCATAGTGCGGCACCGCATTGAATTTTGCGAATGCGGTTCGTCCAAGCAGGGCGTGATAGCCACTGCGAAACGGGACTATATCGAAGATTAACTCTTCGCTTCGGAAATTATCCGGGGATCCGAAGACCACGTCAAGTGTTACTGAGCCTGTACAGTTGGCTTCTACACCTGGTATGACGCCTTTAAAGGCCGTTCTTGTGGGTTTGATCCTTGAGGGATCTATGCCCATTTTCCGCACTGTGTCCTGATAAAGTAGGTTCAGGCTACTGCCGCCGTCCATGAGGACTCTTGTGAGGTGAAATCCGTCAATGATTGGGTCAAGAACCAATGCGGCGAAGCCGCCATGACGGATGCTAGTGGGATGGTCCCTTCGATCAAAAGTGATCAGGCAGGAGGACCATGGGTTGAACTTTGGGGCGACTGGCTCCATCGCGTATACGTCCCGTAGCGCACGCTTCCGCTCCCGCTTGGGAATGTGGGTTGCGTATATCATGTTCACCGTCCGCACTTGTGGGGGAAAGCCCTTCTGTCCATTGTTGTTCGGTGGCTTGGGCTCCTCGTCGTCACTGTGTAGCCCCTTGTCTCTGTTTTCGGCTCTTAACTTGCCTGCCTGCTTGAACACGCAACAATCCCTGTTAGTGTGATTGGCTGGCTTTTTGGGGGTGCCATGTATTTGGCACAAGCGATCGAGTATTTGGTCCAAACTGGACGGGCCCTGAGTATTCTTTTTGAATGGCTTTTTCCGCTGAGCGGATTTATAGCCTCTGAATCCGGCATTGACTGTCGTGTCTTCATTGCTGTCGCTGTTAACGCGGCGTTTTTGTTTGTTCTGACGTGTCCTGCCACTTTTTTCCTTGGTATCCGAATTACCAGGGTTCTTTGATAGGTTGTTACTGCGAGCTAGCCAGCTGTCTTCACCCGCGCAAAAGCGGGTCATGAGTTCCGTGAGGGCTACCATGGATTTCGGCTTTTCCTGTCCCAGGTGCCGGGCAAGCCACTCGTCGCTGATGTTATGCTTGAAGGCTGCTAGGGCCTGTGCGTCCGGACAGTCGACTATCTGGTTTTTCTTTGTTAGGAACCGTGTCCAGAATTGTCTGGCTGATTCTTCTGGCTGCTGAATTATGTGGCTTAAGTCGTCGGCATCCGGCGGTCGCACGTAAGTGCCCTAGAAGTTGTCGAGGAATGCGACTTCCAGGTCCTCCCAAGAACTGTTTGAGTCTGCTGGCAAGCTGTTAAGCCAATGCTGGGCCGGTCCTTTAAGTTTGAGCGGGAGGTACTTGATGGCGTGTAGATCATCGCCGCGTGCCATGTGGATGTGAAGGAGATAATCCTCAATCCATACGGCCGGGTCTGTGCTGCTATCGTATGATTCGATGTTTACGGGTTTAAAGCCCTCTGGGATTTTATGGTCCATTACTTCATTCGTGAAGCATAGCGGGTGTGCGGCGCCTCTGTACTGGGCTATATCACGACGCAGTTCGGAAGAGCTATGTCTGTTGTGTTCGGCCCGGCCGGATTTGTTGTATCCGGCGTGAGGATCATTGTCACATGCCGTAGGGCGCCTGCGCAATCCGTAGATCAATCTTGTCTGTCTTGCCTTGTCCTCCAGTATGTCTCGTAGGTCGGGCGCATTTTCCCATGCCTTAGTTGTGCGGCGTCGGGGCATGGCTTGGGTGGATGGCTGAGAGGCCTCTCTGTTGCGGCCACGAGGTGGCCGGTCTGCCATGTCATGCGCTAGTGATGTAGGTGCTTCCTCCTCTGATCGGGGTAGTGACCCGCGCTTCGGGTAACTCTTGGAGGGGCGTTCGAGTTCGTACTCTTCGGCCTCAAGGACTTCAGTCCATCTGTCAGCTAGCAAATCTTGGGCAGCTCTAAGCTGTTGCTGCTTTTTCTTGAGGCTGCTTGCCATGGCTAAAAGCCTGCGTTTAAAACGCTTTTGTTCGGCAGGGTCTGATGGTATGACGAATTCGTCGTCATCGAGGCTTGCCTCGTCTTCGGAGGGAGGCATATAGTTATCATCCTCGACCTCTCGGTCTGCCGCTCTCTCATGAGGGCTGGCTTCTCCATCTTCCTATGCCGAATCTTGCTGGGGTGGGTGTTCTTCGGCGCTATCCCGGGTGGTATTATCTCCCGTGCCGGAATCACCGTTTTTGCTTTGGCAGGATTTAGAGCGGCGCAGCTAACGCCGACGCTTTGGCTGTTTCTTGGGGGCGTCATCCCCCATTGTTCCATCGCCATCTCCATCTTTTGGAGTATCCACCATGTATATGTCATATGATGAGGTGGCGTTCCAGCGCCCTACAGGTGCTGGTTCCTGTTCGTCTCCTATATCGTCGTCCATGCCGTCGATGTCTTCGGAGCCGAAGTCCAGTATATCGGTTAAATCGTCGACAGTGGCTACAAAGTGGGTGGTGGGTGGGTTTTGAATTTCCTCACCATCCGTATCCCACCCTTGCTGACCGTTGTTCGGCCAGGGCTCTCCTGATAAAGAGAGAGACTTAAGGGAATTCAGGACGTCGCCAAAAGGCGAATGCTGAAAGATGTCCGCGGCGGTGAACTCCATTACCGGCGCCCAATCGGATTCGATTGGCAGGGGTGCGGTGGGCTCGGAGTTCCGAGAGGAATCCGGATCCTCGGAGTCTCGGGCCACGCGGAGTGCGGGGCTGGAGTTCGGCTCAATCACCTCTGAGATAGCGGCCCCTGAGGCAGCATCCAACCGCTGATCCTCGATCGGCGCAGTAGGCTCCGAATCAATGGTCGAAACCGATGCGTGTGCGGCCTCCAAGGCGTTGTTCGGCGGCAGAGCTATATCATGCCCATCGAGACAGTGCGGCACGCTTGGCTGTGGCTCGAATCCGTCGAAGATCAAGTCCCCGCGGATGTCAGCCGTGTAGTTTAGGCTTCCAAACCTAACCTGGTGGCCAGGGGCGTAGCTTTCGATCTGCTCAAGGTGGCCAAGCGAATTGGCCCGCAGTGCAAAGCCGCCGAAGACGAAGATCTGTCCGGGGAGAAAAGTCTCACCCTGGACCGCATCGTTGTTAATGGTCAAAGGAGCCATCGGGCCTAAAGGCGACGACACAGAGGAACTCTCAATGAAAGCACCAATGTCGGTGTCAAAACCGGCAGATCTCAGGTAGGGGGTCCCGAACTGTGCGTCTAGGCCGGATGGTAACAGGAGACAGGGGACACTTTGTTTTACCCAGGTTCAGGCCCTCTTGATGGAGGTAAAACCCTACGTCCTTCTTGATTAATATTGATGATATGGGTAGTACAAGAGTAGATCTACCACGAGATCGGAGATGCTAAACCCTAGAAGCTAGCCTATGGTATGATTGTTGTGTATGGAGTTGATTCTGTCCTACGGACTACAACCTTCCGGTTTATATAGACACCGCATAGGGTTAGGGTTACACAGAGTCGGTTACAATGGTAGGAGATCTTGAATATCCGCATCGCCAAGCTTGCCCTCCATGCCAAGGGAAGTCCCATCCGGACACGGGACGAAGTCTTCAATCTTGTATCTTCATAGTCCAGGAGTTCGGCTGAAGGTATAGTCCGGCTACCCGAACACCCCCTAATCCAGGACTCCCTCAGAGGCACTTCCTTACTACGGCCGTGGACCCAGCTGTCAGCCTCTCCACATACAGTCCACGTCCGATGGAAGCCGTTCCTTGACCACGTTGACCACGCCGTGCCGAGAGCACCAGGGCAGTGGACGACGGCGAGGCCTAGGAAGGGGACGACACGGATCCGGGGAAGGCGCGACAGTGGATGCCCACGCGTAGAGGAGTACGAGGGTTCACTGGTTCACTGCGGTGTGAGGCTGCCGTCGCCGTAGAATAACAGGGGGTGTGGGTGAGTAGAGGGATGGCCTGGCCAGCGGTGGGAGTAGTAGGGGGCGGTGAGGCCTCCACCGCATCACAGCCGGCCACGGGAGGTAGGAGCACGAGGCACGACCGGCACTGGTTTGGGCGGCTAGAGCAAGAAGACCAGAGGTTGAAGAAGCACTACGGCCGTTGGATGGACATCGTATGGTCACTGGAGCTAGAATCATGCATATTGACTAAGTTGACAAAGCCCTCCGTCCCCGTCAACTTAGTAGGCCCACAAGTCAGCCTGCCACTATACTGGGTCCCAGCTAACAGGGGGAGTATTCATTTTTTGTGCGTAATAAGGAGGCACTTCCTTGCGTGCGAAGATATAGCTGGTGGGTCCGAGCTGTCAGCGGAGGTAACATTTTTTTCGCGAAATACAGAGGCCCTTTTGGTGGGTCCCTGATGTCAGGTGGAGGAATCATTATTTTGCGCGTAATAAGGAGGCATTTCCTTGCATGCGGCCGTGGACCCAGTTGTCGGCCTCTCCACGTACAGTCCACTTCAGATGCATGTCGGTCGTTGACCATGTTGACGAGGCCGCGCCGAGAGCACCTGGGCGGTGGACGACGGCGAGGCCTAGGAAGGGAACGACATGGAGTCAGGGAAGACTCGGCAGTTGTTTCCCACGCGGAGGGGAGTACGACTGTACGAGGGTTTACTGGTTCGTCTGCCGTCGCCGGAGAACAACAGCAGGTGTGGGTGAGTAGAGGGATGGCTAGGCCAGCGATGGGAGTACGGTGGGGGCGGTGAGGCCTGCACGGCAGCACAGTCGGCCGCGGGGAGGAAGGAGCAGGCAGTCCCGCCGGCGCTTGTTTGAGCGGCTGGAGCAGGAAGAGCAGAGATTGAAGAAGCACGACGGCCGTTCGATGGACATCTAACAGTCACTGCTTGTGCGTCAACCTTTTTTTAGAAAGCCTCAAATCTGTGGAAAACAGCATACAACCCATCTGCCATTATTTCTAATAATGTACAGCCCATTTGCTAATTCTTAAGGTTTTTTTGGAGCCCATATTCTTTTTGTTAGCATTACAGCCCATATTGTGGCCACGGTTAAAAAATTATACGAAATTTTGCGTATTTCAGTGTGGTCCGAACTGTTTTTAATCCCGAAATTTCGACTCACATTCAAACTGATTTTAAAAATAAATGTATATCAATATAAAATCCAACAAATTCTCCACGCATAAAAATTAATGTAATTTAAAATCTCGAAATGAAAAAAAGATATTTGAAACTAATTGCCGGTTTGATGTGTTTTAAAAATGTACAGCCCATTTCTCATTACTGATGTGCCATTTTCTCGGCCAGCCGAATGAAAGCTCTCCTCGTCTTGAAAGATTTGCAGCCCAATAGGCCTGACAAAGCGAATTACTTGGCAAATCACAAAAAAACGGGGCTATGGCCGTGGACCCAGCCGTCAGCCTCTCCACGTACAGTACTCTTCCGATGGAAGTCGTTCCTTGACCATGTTGACCATGCCGCACGGAGAGCACCACGGCGGTGGACGACAGCGAGGCCTAGGAAGGGGACGACGCGGAGCCGGGGAAGACGCGACAATGGAAGCCCGCGCGGAGAGGAGTACGAGGGTTCATTGGTTCGGCTGCGGTGTGAGGCTGCCGTCGCCGCATGGCCTGGCTAGCGGTGGGAATAGTAGGGGGCGGTGAGGTCTCCGCGGCAGCACAGCCGGCCGCGGGAGGCAGGAGCATGCGGCACGACCGGCGCTGCTTTGGGCGGCTGGAGCAAGAAGACCAGAGGTTGAAGAAGCACTACGGCCGTTGGATGGACATCGTACGGTCACTGGAGCTAGAATCGTTCATATTGACTAAGTTAACAAAGCCCTTCGTCCCCGTCAGCTTAGTAGGCCCACAAGTCAGCCTCCCACCAAGGTGGGTCCTAGGTAGCCAGGGGAGTATTCATTTTTTTGTGCGTAATAAGGAGGCACTTCCGGTTGGTTCGAGCTGATAGCGGGGGAACGTTTTTTCCATGAAATACGGTGGCCCGTCAGGTGGGTCCCAGCAGTCAGGGGGCAAACATTTTTTTTGCAAAATACGGTGGCCCGTCCAGTGGGTCCCTGCTGTCAGTTGGAGGAATCATTATTTTCCGCGTAATAAGGAGACACTTACTTGCTGCGGCCATGGACCCAGCTGAGACTCTCCGCGTACAGTATACTTCCGATGGAAGTCGTTCCTTGACCACGTTGACCTTGCTGCGTTCCGTTGCATGCATGCGTCCATGGGCGTGGTGCGTCCCCACTGTCAGCCTCTCACGTATAGTCATCTTCCGATGACTCTCGGTTGTTGACCACGTTGACCACACCGTGCCGAGCGCACCCAGATTGGAACGACCCGGAGATGGGGAAGATGGGGCAGTGGAGTCGCAGATGGAGAGGAGTGGGAAACTTCACTGGTTCGGCTGCGTGGCAGCACAGCCGCAGTGCCGCCCACGGGAGACATGAGCAAGAACAGAGGTTGAAGAAGGAGCACGGCTGTTGGATTAACATCCAACGGTCCAGCTGCTAGAATCATTTGTTGATTAAGTTGACAAAGCCGTGCGTACACGTCCGCTTAGTAGGCCCACAAGTCAGTCACCAAATCTGACGGGTCCCAGCTGTCAACGGGATGAATAATTTTTTTCGCAAAACAAGGAGGCACTTCCTTCCGTGCGAAGATACAACCGGTGGGTCCCAGCTGTTAGGTGGAGGAAACATTTTTTCAGCTTAATAAGGAGGAACTTTCCTTGTGTGCGACCATGGACCTTGTGGGTACCAGCCGTCAGGCTCTCCACGTACAGTCCTCTTCCAATGACTCTCGTTTGTTGACCACGCCGCACCGAACGCAATGAGATGGTGGAAGACGGCGAGGCCCCGGACGGGAATGACTCGGAGATGGGAAAACGCGGTAGTGGAGTCGCAGATTGAGAGGAGGAGAAGGGTTATAACTGGTTCTGTTGCTGCGTGGGGCTGTAGTCTGTGGAGAATAACAGGAGGTGTCGAGTGGTGGAGGGATAGCCTGGCCGGCGGTGGGGTAGCGCTTCGCAGCGATGCGTGCTAAGCAGAGCCGCTAGCCGCCGGAGGCCGGACCAGGCGGTCCCGGCGACGCTGGAGGAAGAAGACGAGAGATTGAAGGTGCATGCCGGCCGTTGGATATAAATCCAATGGCTGTGGATGACACAATCATTTGTTGACCAAGTTGACAACGCCCTGTGTAGGCTTCGACCTATTGGACCACATGTCAGCCTGCAAAAATGTGGCATATATTTAACCCATGTTTTCTAGAATGTACAGTCCATTTGCTGGGCTGGGTGAACAAATAATTTTGCGTCAATCAGGCCCATTTATATTTTCTAAGAAATCCCAGCCCATTTGCACTTCCTTGAAATACACGTATTAGGTGGGCTCGTTATATATATAATGTTATGTTAGAAGGAGCAATTAATATCAAAGAATAAACCGGAGAGGCACATTATATATATATAATTAAGAAATTAGCGAGTTATTGCTCAAAATAAAAATGAGCGCGTTATTATTAAATTGGTCCTTAAAATCTTCGCAAGCTTTTGTACGCAATCACCAGGATTTTCCTTGCCTGTGAGTCAAAAACAACCAGGATTTTCCTTGCCAACTTCCGTTAAACATTTACTTTTATAAGTTAATAACACATGGGATGTTTTTATAATGTATATATAAGTCTCTATAAAATATACGACAATAGTAATTATATAAATCTTTCCCTAATAATAAAGCATGGATTGACTCTTTGGGTTCACCATTAGAATACGCTTCTTTCCGTGAATTTACGCTTTCAGTTTTTTTCCGTTAGTTTTGATCGACAGTCCGTCCAATTGTTGCGAGGCGGTACTAAAAACTTTCTCCATCCAATTGGTCCACGTCCACATTCTCTTATTGGGCCTGCACGCATGTTTCGGCCTGCATGCACGCTTCTATATCTGTACCTTACCTGGTTTTCACACATGTACTCGAAGTAATCCCACCTCAATTGCTTACATGAAAGTCTACCGGTTTATATACCTGGAAAATTGCATATCAACAACGAGCCTCTTGAATCAACAAACACAGAATGAGAACGAAGGGAAATTGTACAACAAAATGGTAGTCCGGCACGAAGCTGTTCAGTCTGGCGCTCGCCGGGGTGAGGAAGCGGAGGTGCAGCGTGCAGATGCCTGCGACGTAGCCTGATCCACACGCTAGCCACCTCTACACCACGCACGACATGGACACGAGCGCGGCGGTAGGGTGGCTTGAGGCTCGTGGTGGACCGGATCCAGCGAGGGGAAGGTCGGATCCGTTAGCTTGGAGAGGGAGGTGTGGAGGAGCACGCGGGACAGAGGGCGGAGGAGGATGGAGGCAGAATGCCGAGGTCGGGCTGTGGACTCGGAGTGGAGGAGCCACAGAGAGGCCCGGGAGCCATTACGGCAGCCATGAGAGGGGCCTGGCCATGCTCGGCGGTTGTCAGCCGACTTCGTGTTTCTCTGCTGATGATCCCTGACCACCTGCTGCCCGGGGTCGGCTACATGCTGTTATCTCAGTTTGCTTGGTAGTTTAATTCTTGCTTAAGATTAGACCTAGCCGTGTAGATGCAGATGGACATTGGAGGTACAGTGTTGGCACTAACGACTTGGATAAAAACATTTTTGTATGTACTCCGAGTGGGTCAGTCTATATACACTTAAATTTTCACATTCAGTTTCCTTCAGTTAGACGACAGCAAGGAGATAATGCACTCCTTTTTTCTGAAAAAATATCATAAGGGGCATCTTTTGGAAGAATGACGAGTCATGTTGGCCGTAGTTTGAGTGAAAGAATTACAACTTTTTTGTGCCAAATAATCAAATATAGCACTGGTTCAGAAAAAAAACCGAAACCATGAGAAATGTTGTTGTTGGATGTCAGTGCGCATCATATATCCTCTTGGCCATGCCGGTCATAACAGCAACAACTTTCTTCAGGCTGGTGATGCTCATATTGTCAATAATTCTCACTGTGGTGCCTGAGACAAAAACTCCTAAGGCAGTTTAGTAATTTATGATGTTATTACACCGGAGCACATGTAATGACAGACCCGGTAAAGAAGAATAGAACGTAAGTGTGTGCCATATTTTTTCCCGTTGCAACACACGGGCCCTTATGCTAGTATATATAATGTGGTTAGAAGGGAAAACATAAATTGGACACATCATTACTTTTATAAGAGACCTGCATTTTATACCCCACAAGAGGCATATTAACAAGTTCACACACAAATACAACAGAAAAGGTAAACATTCATACCAAACTCAGGTTCACAGGACACATTCATATTCATAGCCAACATTCACTATCAACAACTCAAAAGATTCATATATACACAAGCTCAGCATATCCATGCATCCAAATGATTGATAGATCACACGACAATATTCATACATAATTCACAAAAAGATTCAGATATACACATGTTCAGTATGTTTATGCATCCAAATGATTGAGATCACAGCCAATATGATCCATGGACGAACTTTAATTACCTTGGGTACAGACTGGTAAATGGTGTTCAATCGGAGGTACTTCTTGCTAAAATTAGTTCTTGTACGAGTAAACTTTTGAGTACATAAGAGGCAGCACAGACAATCTGAACTTTGCTTGTAGGTTTATCCTCAAATAGTGGCCTCGTGCCGAGGGAGGTTTGAGTAACTTGGCCACTACTTTCATCCAACTAGTTTACTGGCTCATCTTGGCCCTGTATCTCACCAAAATTCTACATTGCAGATGAGAAAGGAGGCGGTTGAGAAAATGAACCACCCAAATTTTTTGTGCAGTTCAACTGAAATGGAGCATCCTTGGCGTGCAGACTGATTAAGTGCCAGATGAATATACGCATCAACCAACTTGTCTGAAATCTTTAGACTCCATGCCATATAGTTCGCTACCATAAGTTGGGACCATAGACTGGACTACGTTTTTCTGGGATATGCACCAAGCAATATTTTTGGTGTTCACTCTCCTAATACTTGGAGTTTGACAATTGGTTGACGCCGGTTGATACTCGAATGAATATAGGCACTTCTTGTCAACATCGATGCTTGTTTGAGTGAACTTTGGAGTACATAGCAGCAACATAAGTACCTGTCCATCTGATCATTTTGTGCAGTTCTACTGAAATCACCCGATGTAATGATTTGCCCGCGAGTTCAGGCTCCAAATTACTCCTTTATGAGATCGACAAATAGTAGCACAATACCAAATTACCAATACATATGACAGGCACAATAATCAGGATAAAGACCAGTACCAACCTGCGTGAGGTAGCATATCAGTTACTATTTCCTTTGACTGGAAGCCGAGATAAGCCAAGCGACTGACAGCAAAGGAAGAAAGCAAGCGGAGATTAGCGACTGACAGGAAAGGACAGAAGCTGTCGAGGCAATGAAGCACCCAAAGTTTTTGTGCAGTTCCACCAAAATCGAGCATCCCTGTTGGCACATATATTGAGAGAGTGAGATTACTGTAATAGTGGGACTAGTTGATGAAACATACACTAACAAATAGAAGAACCCTCATTATCTTAATGGGTAAAGTTAGCAACATAGTAGTCTTGCTTAAAGAGAGGTATTAGTTTATTTAATTAGTGCCAATTAGCTCAACTCAACACTCAAAGCATTGCCATTTATCATAGGTTGCAAAACTTTAACATGCAAAGATAAAGGAGTTTCTCATGACAGTAGCACGATACAAATAGAGATGACAACAAACTAATATGGATGAAGGCCTTAGGCCCGTACCAACCTGAGAAAAAAAGCTTATTCATGTAGTCCCATAAGAGATGATAAAGCACTCACTGGAATCACACAATAGTATATAATTTTGTGCACTTCAAATGTATGGTTGAAATCACTCTTGTTTACCAGTGCTGAGATTATATCGAAAGATTATCAAGAACTTCCAGCAGAGTTAAAGCACTGGCTGGGATACAGTTCATTGTATTGTCTTGTGTAGTTCCACTAAAATGTATGATTGGCACAACATGATCCCTGTTTGCGCAAGTAGGAACAAGGTGAAACCTTCATTAGCTTAGTGAGAAAGGATAGGAAGACATTAGCATATTACTTAAACAGTAGCATCAAATTCATGATGGATAATACGCAAAACATTGCCTCATTGAGCCAATGGCAATAAATTGACATGCAAAACAATAGCACTATTATGTCATGACACTAATAATATTCCCTCCCTGCTCCACCACATGATTCACCTCCATAGACAAACATACACACGTACATGATTCATCATAGGGTCCTACTAAAGATTTGTTTAACTCCAACAGGAAAATTAGGCAGTAATAAATTAGTGGTACTTAAGTACTCCTAATTAATTAAGTGAGACAACAGAAGTGTTAGGGCTCCCTGGAGGATCGTCTCACATGTAAGGTAGTCGTTACCGGAGCCCTTGAATGGCCTCGACTGAGGCCTCTGGCTTCAACAAGATCGCCTTGGCACTGTTTCTTCTTCTTCTTCTTCTTCTTCTTCTTCCTCTTCATGCTCTGTTTCTCTTTCTCCTCACGAGTTGGTGAAACCAAGTACATGATTGGCCTTCTAATTCAGAATTGGTTTTGTCAGTGAGGGAGTACAAGTGTACTAGTAAAAAACAACATTATTTTCTCATGGCAGTCGGAAAATAGAGATGAACACATGCATTAAATATCATTCTTACCTAAAGGAAGGTTATGGCGCAAATATGGATGATGAGGATTGGAACACAGATCTCCCTTTGTGCAGTTCCACCAAAATGAACCAACTGTTCCATTCTGACATTCCAGTTAAACAACACAAAAGTCACTTCTTTTAAGAAGAGTTTTGTGCAGTGCACTAAAAGGTCACAACATCAACCAGGTGAATTGGATATCCCTGTTTGCATAAAAAGGCACAGAGGAAACAGTCAGAGTCTCAAACAATTACATGCAAAAACATTTGGCTAAACTTGTCATGGCTTATGATAGTAGCATGGCTTCATTTTTACCAGGGACATTAGATTAAGAACAGTGGGTGCACCAATAGTCCAGCACCATGTACGTAAACATGGGCATAAAGTGGTGATTCATAGTTTGTTGCCCCGAGAAACAAACATCCAAGAAACATATCTGGGTTGGTCCCATTTTTGTTCACTCTAGCCACCTACTCCTATGTGTGGATAGCAAATCTACTCCACTGTGTACAACGTTACCCCTATATTTCCCTTTTCGACCAAGAGACCGGTTGGATGACCACTCTATACTACTTTCACCCCTTTCCTTCCTATTTGTACCAAGTCTGATGTACATACTAAATTCCCCCACCCCCACTTTATTTCTTGTTTGAACCAAGTACTACAAGATTCGACTCCATGAAGTAGCTTTACCTCTAACAATAGAAGAAAAAATGTGACGTTGGACCATCTGATCGAGAGGGGCTGAGAGGTAGAAAATGATGCACATGCAGCGACGTAGCGAGCTGGGGAAGTAGAGCTAAGGCGGTTTCGAACGAAGATATACCTGAAGGTCGTCGGGATGTGGATAGGTGGGCGGCGGGAGGCCGGATCCGCCCACAAGCAACGACGAAGGGATCGGAGGACCTCCCGCGCCGGCGCTCGGCCAAAGATAATGGTGCAGCCAGCAGTGGGTCTCCTCCCTCGCTGTCGACGATGGCCTAAACGCTGCCCCTCCTCCCCTTCACCGGCGGAGGGGGATACGTCCGGATCTGTAACCAGTGGTGAGGATAGAAAGCCAGTGTTTTTTGAAGGGAGAAAGACAGTGTTACTACCCCTATCTTGTTTAGATCTGGAGAGGATGAGAGTGTGTGAATAGAGCAACCCTAGCAAGCAAGCGCGGAGGCTCCGGCCTATATATACATAGTGGGGTAGTTTTCCTTTTTCACTCCATCAAAAAAATCGTTTAAAATTGTGTACTACTACATGCCAGGTCGCGGTTTTTTTAGTTGTTGATTGTTTTTTGAGATAGCTACCCGCTTGTTCCAAGTGGTGTTACGGTGTGCCAGGTCGCACTTTGTATCTTTCAAGTCTGGTACTACAAGTCCCTCCATTAAATGAACAACCACCCCCTCGTAAAAATTGTGAACAAGCCCACGGCTAAAATTAGCGGAAACATGGGTTGCCCCAACATGCATTATTATTTATATTTTCTACTCCCTCCTTTCCTAAATATAAGTCTTTTTTATTAGCCACACCTAAGTCACGATTTTTTTATTAGTAGTGAACCCCACATGTCATAGACACAAAAATTGTGGCAAGATTCCCTAAGGCAAGCCAAAGTGTGTCTAACAATTTGAGCAACTCAGGTTAGGCAAGTGTGGTAAGTGTGGGAAAAATAATGTGGCAACATAAGACAAACATAGTCACAATCCAAACAGCCCCGTAATTTTTTGTGACTGCATGCAAATTTGGTTAGTTAAATTTATAGTCAAAATTTGGCAAGGTGCATCAAATCAACACATGCAAGTATCAAAAGGAAAGTCACGGCATGCATGCGTTGTACTCCCTCCATTTCCAAATATAAGTCTTTTTAGAGATTGCAACAAGTGACTACATACGAAGCAGAATATGTCTACTCCTACATACGAAGTAGCCCATTTGAAATGTGTAAAAAGACTTATATCGAGTGCAGTTCTTTGATGTGTCGCGTCAACTCGTACAAGACCAAGAAATTTGATTACTACAACGCCCTCTCCCTCACGGACTGAGCTCCGGTGCCTTAACTGCACCTACCTTTTACTGCATGACAGGAGGGCCAACCACCTGTTGGGCCCACCTGTCATAGACGCAAAGGAAGGAGCAGTAAGTAGAAGCTTTCGCTACACGCTATCCCTCCAGCACGAGGTGGACGGACATGAAGCAGTGGATTCGATACTATAGAAGTAGGAGTAACATCATTGTTCGTCTTCTCGAAGAGGCGAAGAGCCAAGCGCAACCCGAACGTGGCAGTTGCGAACGCTCGCGTGGTGCGGTTCCTTGGAGTACTAGCCACGCTCTTGCATGAGACAAAATTGCTATTGTTTAACAATTAAACTCCATTATCCATTGGTTGATACTCATTCTGCATAGGTCCACGCATTGCAAGTCATTAAAAGCATGCACACCTCTCATCTCTTATTGGTTGATATGTCAAGAAACAAGAAACAAGGTAGAAGTTAATGCACCGCGCCTAAGTGTTTTGGGACTATTTGGTTTTCGTAAGATGACTTACACACCTAGACGGAGGGAGTAGTATAGCCCTGTAAACCGGAAAGGAGTATTTGCCTTTCTAGAGATTTCAACAAGTGACTAGACTACACCGTGTGCAGTACTCCCCCCTTCCGGTTTATAGGGCTCAAATCTCAAATCTCATGAACCAAGGCATTTTGTGATTGGAGGAATGTATCTCGTACTTTACAAAACTACCCTAATTAAACTCATGCATTAATTACGTAGTTCTCTCGTTTTCCTCTCCGCCTTGGTCGTGGTGCACAATATTGAGCACTCCTATATGACTAACCACTCTATCTACATGCGGGACATTTCAAAGCATCCGGGCCCGCGTGCCATCCACCAAATCACAGCGAGGTGCTACAGTCGAGACTCACCTGTAAACCCGGTGTGGCCGTCATGACCCATCATATCACAAAACCCACACCTTTACCAGCAGTGGTAAGGTGGCCTCCAAGTTGGAGTGGACGAAACAACCATCATTTCACTGGAACGCTCGTTCAAGCCCTTTCTTCCCTTTCTTGAAAAAAACCTCACTCCAGGCTACTCACTTCTGCCATTTTTCTTCTGTACGATGAAGGAAAGGTGGGCGAATCAGTTATGCTGCTATATTTTCATTCCAAGAATCTTCTTTTTGCGAAGCACCGACCGATTCTCACATCCTATTCTTTTCCCATTTTCATTGCAATTGTGGTTTCCTTTCAATTGCTTTTTGTTTGTCAGTTCATTGATGGATCCTGGAGCACTAGGCAAAGAGTTGCCGGCGGACAACCCACTGGAGACAGCGATCTCTAGGAAGCGAGCACCAACCAACGAGTTGACCATGTTGGCGGGCCAACCCATGGAGACGAAGAACTCCAAGAAACAAGCACTGGCCAAAGAGTTGAGGATGTTGGAGGACGAACTCCTCAAAGGAAGTTGGAAGAACAGCAAGGGCCCCACCGTGCCTACCCCAGGAACTCTGATTGCCACCTATGTGAGGCTCAAGACCGAGTTTGAGGAGATAGTCGCCGTTGAGAAGCAGTATTCCCCTGGCAAGGTGATGGCCCCCATCGAGGACGAGGAGATGGCCCCCGGAGGGATGAGATCCCCCGGTGAGCTGCACAAGGTAAAAAAATAATGGCTTATTACCATAGTTGTGGTTTTTGATTATTTGCAATGTGCTTGCTAATATGTTAGGGTTGTGCAGGTGCCGGTGGACGTCCTTGATGATTCCGATGTCGTGGCCCGTCCTGTTGGCATCGCCCCGGAGATCGATTCCGATGCCGCTGTCCATCCTGTGGACATCGCCCCAGAGATCGATTCCGATGTCGCGGTCAGTCCTGTGGACATCGCCCGAGAAATTGATTCCCATGCCGCTATCCGTGCTGTGGTCATTGCCCGAGAGATCGATGACAAGAAATAGTTGGTCGCGCTAATCCTTCAGGGTAGTTTGCATTGCCCTATGTTTAATTACCAGAATAATGCGTGTTATCAAACCATCTTAGGGCTAGTGCACTATCTTGTGTGGGCGGATCTTGCTACTTTTGTTTGATAGTGAATCATGCGATGAATCATGCGAACCCTCTCCGAGTTATGGAAACAGATGTATCCTCACCAGCTTTTGATGTAATATATGGCATGCTTAGATGTAAGTTTGAACTGTTTATCATATCAGCAGGGCTTGTTTGATGATTCTTAGTGTTAGTAGGCTGGCTACTATGCGAGCTATAGTACTTGCAAAACACTCACCGAAGAGAAACGTTGGAGCTGATGAGCTTGTGGTACGCTTATACTTATCCCTCGTCAATCGACCAATAGCCCCAGCTCCTAAAATTGTAGGCTTAGCGATCGATCAGACAATAGTCGACATACATTCAGGCCTCATTTGGTTCATAGGGTAGGAAAATCGTAGCAAAAGTACAGATAACGTGCAACACAAAATCATAGCAGTGCAGAGACGTACTCCCTCCGTTCCAAAATAGATGACCTAGGCGGGCTAGTTTGGCCCAGTGGGTTTCAGTGATATGACGTGGTACAATGCCGTCCAGTCTTCGCGTGTGGTAGCAGTATTGCGGGTAGAGTAAGTTTTCTTGAAGAAGCGGAATTTAACAAAGTCATGATGGTTCCTTCATCCGAAAAACTTACAGTGGGAAAGGTTGGGCCTGCGATATGACCGGGGTAGACCAGGATAATTTTGTGCATGGCAAGTGGACCAGGATGGTCGACATCCCACATGTCGGCGAATGAAAGTATTCTTTCCGATATAGAGGACGAGCAACGAGTATTCATTGTTTATTTTTGATGAAAGCTATTGTCTCCACTATTACAACGGAGGAGTGTGAAACACGGCAGCCCAGTGAACTTGGCATGTGCACCACTCCCTCCTTCCTCATGTAATGCCCAGGTTACAGCTTTTTCTCACTTTCTCTCTATCTATTTCCTCTCAAATGTTTTTACCTTTCTTTTTTAAGACACAATTGTTTTTATGCCTTTTTTAGAATTATTTTTTATACCTAGGAGCACGTGTAGAGACGGGCTCTTGTAGAGCCCACTCCTTGACTTTGTCAATGCGTCTCTCTCTCCTCCACATAAGGAGTACTACTTGCTATGCATGCATGCGGCAGGCAGCTGGCGTCTTGAGGGGCCAGGGCGGTGAGAGCGGGCTCCGGAAGCGGTCCGGACTCCAGCATGGCCCACCTCACATTATCGCCATATAATTCTTGGAGTCCGTGCATGGCAGGCGGGCGATCTCTTCTCCCTCCCCCATTTCTCTCTTCTCAGCCGACGCCCGCCGAGCGATTAGATTTCGGCTATCGACGGTTTATTCAATTATGGTCCCACATGTCAGTGAAATTGCAAGACAACGCATGTCCCCTCTGGTGAGCGGCGTGCGAGCTGGACTGTCGGGTTGCGACGCGTATGAGTCGTAAGTGTGACGCCTTTCCTTTAGAACTTGCGAAGCGTAACATTTTCACGCGATCGATCGATAGAAATCCAAAACAAAATGACGAGGGCGGTGCTTTCCCGCTCGTTAGGCAGGCTAGTTCGAGTGATATGACGTGCTACAGTGCCGTCCACTTGCTCCATTTTTATGTAAGTAAGAGTTTACACTCTTATGCAGGAGGAGTGCGAAACACCGGGATCTGATTTTGATCGAGGGATAACTGTTCCCTGCCAAATAAAGGATTGTTAGCGATTATAGCATGATAGTTAGGGCATCTCCAGCGCTGGCCCACAAATTTACACCGGCATCTGTCCGAGGACACTGATGGATGCCATCCGATGCTGCCCGCATACCTTTCGACAACTACATGAACTAACTGAACGAAATTCATGCAAACAAAGCAAGTTTCTAATTAACCAGATGAAATTCATTACATTTCAAAAACTTTTCCTACAAACTGGACGAAATTCATTACATATTTCGCACAAACCGTACTAAAACCTACTGTAAACCTAATCTAAACGATCGCCGGCGCCCGACCACCATGTTCGTCCATAAACCCGAGAAAGCCGGCCATTGCCTTTGCCTCCTCCTCATCCGCCTCGATAACCTCCTCCTTCGGAGCACAAGGTTATGAAGATTTCCGCCTCCACGTCACCGTCAAGCGGCTAATCGGCTGCCGATGTTTACCCCACCAAGCTTGGCGTCGACTGAGTGGAGTAGCGGTGGCCTTCCCGGGACCAGAGCGGCGACGACCTACCGTGTACTACTCTTCCTCGCTGCCGGCTGCGCCCGTGCGCCGGCTTCGTGGTCGTGGCGGCGGAGGGCGGCCGGGGGGGTGGGGGTGGCGGCGATCTCCTTTGTTTGCTCCTGTGACAGTACGTCGAAGAGAGCTTTGGAGCGCGCCCGGAGCGGAGCCGCCGATGTCCCTCGTCTGCTCCTACGACAATACGTCCAAGAGAGCTTCGGAGCGCCAGTAGGCCATGGTTGAAGTGGTGCCAAGAAGGAAGGGACCGGAGGAGAATAAGTGTGGGTCTTTGGCTATGGCTGGGAGCTGGGGCTCAAGTTAATATAGCGGGCAAATGGCAATGAGCCGCGGCAGACAGATGGGCAACTGGCGCCGGAGTAGGTTCGTCGGGCGTGAATGCAGACACTGCTTCAGTGACTTAACTGCAGATGCGTTTGGGTTACTGACATGTGGGCCCAACGGGCATCTGGCCCGCATGTCAGTGACACACCAATTGCACCTGCAGTTAAGTCCGGTGAATGCGGCATTGACATTCTGGAGAGACGGTGACCGTTTCAGGAGGGAAGCACGGGCTAGCGATGCAAGGGGTTTCGGTGTGCAGTGGCACTAAAATCGGTCGCTCACGATAGTACATACTCCGTACCATACTACCATAGTACCCTATCTAGCTTTGGCTGTTTTATAGATTGTCGTTGTGATGGATGATATACATGAGCAAGGCAGTCCGAGTATGATCGTTGGTGTTGAGCCAGGTGAATACATGCTCGGCGTTCGCGTAGGCCTCCATCAAACGTCTAAACAGTAATGTCAGGCACCGCCGGGGCGCGCAGGTGATGGGCTCACCGTTTGTGTTGCGCCATGAGCAGGACTTTGATTTAGAGGGCGACGTGCATGCATTAGCATGCTTTGACAGCATGAGCGTGAGTGTCTGACGCGAAGTATTTCATTTTTATTTGGCTAACTAGGGTGCGTTGCAGCGACGAGTCCGTGGTTTGATTCCCCACATACACATAATTTTGGTTTTTATAGTATTTCTTTCTCCATTGACAGGTAGGCCCGCGTAGATAGATAAAGAACACGAGCTGATGTGGCGCATGCGGATTGTTTGACTGGTCAACCAGACAAATACGGAGCTATACGCTGAGCCAGTGACCGTATAATCACCATATCTCATATACAATGATCAAAGTGAGCTATCAAGACAAGTTCGATGACCGCCAATGCATTTTACTCGGTAATAAATGACCAGGATTGAAGGGGAATCCAAATTTGCTTCGTCTTCTGTCCTTGAGCTCTTGACAAACCAATGCACTATACGATTGTCCGGCCACTCCACCCTAGAGCTCTCACTAAGCGTCGTTCATCCCACCGCGCCGAGTTCCTCGTCGCCCACGACCGCACACAAAATGGTAGGGAAGCGATGGCATCCCGCCGTGCCGAGTTCATCGCCACTCGCGACCTCACAACTATGTGGGAGGAATTTGAAGATGCCAAGGCCGAATGGGCGGTAGAGCAAGAGGCGGCCAAAGCCACACAGAGGGAGCGGAAAAGTTAGAAAGCACTCAAGAAAAGAGAGGCCCGCCGCTGCAAGAAAGAAAAGGACGCACGCGCTGCTGCGGAGAGGTCAGCGGAGATCCAAGCACGGTGGGGTGTCGCCGACAAAGCCGTGAAGGAGAACGACGGTGTCTGGCCAGCATGTGAGAAGTAGTAGTACTAGTAGTTAGTGTGTGTGTCTGTGTCTGAGTACGAGCATGTACCGATACTACTAGTTACTAATGTAGTTTTTAGAGCAAATTACCAGTACATTAGCCTAGACTAAATGGAAAAATTCCTATCCTATGCATCAAATGGCATCTCTTTCTCTATAGGAATTGAGATGCATGTCATCTCACTTCCTATGATTTTCATATTCCTATCCTATGAACGAAAGGAGGCCACTGTTGGAGTAACTACTGTAGCTATCAGTACTGCTGGTATAGTAGTTTTCTTCAAGAAGCGGAATTCAACGAAGTCATGATAGTTCCTTCGTCCGAGCAACTTCAAAGCGGGAAGTGGGCCTGTGATTTGACGGCTCATTAGTCATTGTTACTGCGGCACGACGACCTGGGTGACTCTCCCTTGGAGTTCTGCGTGCATGTCAAGTGGACCAGGATGGTTGGCGTCCCACATGTTGGCGAACGAAAGTATTCTTTCCGATATCGAGGAGCTAGGAAACCGCGTGGTATACACTGCTGATTGGTTCGCAAAAAAAGTATCACTGCTGATTTATAATTATTTTTTATTTCTGATGAATGCTAGCGTTTCAACTCTTACGACGAAGGGTGCCAAACACGGCACATGCTGGATGTCCCACACGTCAGCGAAAGGAGTGGGACATGAACAACGTGGTAGAGCCCAGCGTAAAAAAACAGCGTGGTAGAGCGTCTCCACTTCTTCCACTTCTGGGTCGGAGACCACACGAGTAGTACTTAGTGGTATGAACGATACAAAGTGCGACCTGGAGAGAAAGACACGTCTAGTTGGAAGGTCTCGGGGCATACACGTAAACAAATATAAAAGTTAACATGTGCCTCCAACTAATATAGTAGTAGTAGAGTACTTAGGCACGTACTCCATAACATCACCGTGCATTGCACGTACAACATTTAGCGGTAGTACGTAGTAAGAGACAAATGCCGCCCAAGAGTTCCCTTCTCGACCTACTTTTGGGTGTTTGGTAGAGTGTATGGAGGGTGCATGAGTCCACACTAGTTTAGCACAAATACACTAGAAGCATGCATGAAGAGGGGTCTTGAGTTGAGCATGCATGAAGAGGGAACAACCATGCTGAGACGAGAATGCAACCAAACACACCCTATATGCCACGCATGTTGATACCATTTGTGCCTTTCTACTTCACTTACTGCGCTACATTACTCAGGTTCGTACGTCCACTCCTAGGTACATGTCCGTCTCATAGTTCTAGTCCCACGTGTTCTTCATATAGATGGAACGATCCTTGCATAACACGTGCACCTTGATGCTAGATGTCTCATGTGTTGGCAAAAGGATGAACAAAGCTCACGTAAAAAAATAGAGTGGAAGAACATAGATTCCGGACGATCGAGAAGGAGCAAGGAACCTCGTGGTGGAGCGTCTGCACTCATAATATTTAATATTATTCAGCGATATAAAATTAACCAATCATCTCCACAGTGGACTGGAAGAGTACGAAACACGGCAACCCAGTGTAGTTACATCATACTAGTACATGGCTAACCCACGCCATCACCATATTTCTTGGCTTCTGTGTGACACCTATCTCTAGTAATCCAGCAGCCCGTATCGCTTCTCCCTCCTCGTCTCTATCAAAGTGCGGCGGGCTGGCGTTTCTGCCGTCTATTGAGGTCGGTTAACTATCACATGTTAGTGACATGCCAAGAGCATTCTAAAAAAATTTCCTTTCACGTTCCGTTTTCAAAAAGAAAAAAAATCCTTTCACGTACGAATTTGCCTGTATGCTTTGAGCAACTTGCATGTCCTATACTGCTCCTGTTTGATACTCTAACTTAGCTAGAGGTTAGACTAACTCATGACTAACCCTGAACTAACTGTAGCCAAAGAGGTGTTTGGGTGACAGGGTTAGATTGACAATAAATGCACTTCATGGAGAGAGAAAAGTGATTTTTCAGTGGTCCCAATGAGAACTATCTCCAGTTAGCTCCTCTTGGGTGGGATAGTTTTTTTGGTGGGTTCAGTGCAACTTGCTCCAATTTAAACCCTCATGCTTGGATACTTTAGGGCTATTTGAGCCCCAACTAGCTCAAACTAACTCTAACCCATGGATCCAAACAGGGCCTATGGCCAGTCTCAACATGGAGCAGTCGCGTGCACCGGGAAGCGGCGCTCTCTCGGCCGTCACGCCACTTCAAAGCCGGCGCCAGTGAGAGGTTGCCTCCACTCTAGCCGGGCATTAATGCGGCACTGATGCTCCAGGGCGACGCTGACCGTTTCACGCGGGAAGCGCGCGCTGGCAATGGAGTATAGGTTTTGAACCGTTTCAGGTGTAGTACTGGTAGTTTGCAAAACTACTCAATTATTGCACTCACTTTCCTAAGGAATTGTGGTAAAAAACGTTACTCCACAGCCCGCTTCCCTTCTCCTTCCTCTTCCACCGCCCGCGAACGTCCGCGAGAAGCGACCGGTCAACCCTTATATAGGAGTGCTAGCACAAAAAGATGCATGCATGACCACTAAAATTTCCATATTAAAGCGCCGCTCCGGCGGGAGTATGGCGTATGTTGTTACCTTTGGCCGGCCCATGGCTACCGGGCGACGGTGACCAGAGAAGAGGCGGAGGGAGGGGAATGAATGCAACTACTGTTTGGGTTCACCTTCCGGCTTAAATAAATGCGCAGCATCACGTGTACCCGCGGGTGCACAAATTGTAACATACGTGTCTGCTTAAGTGGGCGTCACTTAACTGGTGTGTGTGTGTGAGAGATTCTGAGAGACAGAGTGCGTGTGTGCGACTCTACTCTTTGGACATGTACTCAACATTTTGCATCGGGATATAAGTATAATGGTATTTACTTTAGCTAGTGATTTACGTGGCCATGTTAATGTGTTTGTGTCAAAAAAAATGTCACTTCCTGCTCGTGATTTGCGTTATATAATTACAAGCAAGATTCTCGTGCATTACAGGGAACATCAATATGCATTTTTTACAAAACACCTGTTGTGATTGACCCATGCAGGAGTAATCCCATGTGTAAAAACTAATGATATCTCGAGAATTTTATTGGAAAACTGGTATCTCAAGAATGTCATCGAAAAAATGAAAGATGAGAGATAAGGCGAGGAGGAGTGGAGCGTGGTGGTGACTGGTGGTCGGAATGGGCGGAGGCATGGGGATGGACGGCGCCAGTAGGCGGCAGCGGCCACCATGCATGCTAGATTGTTCCAGAGACTTATTCCTTTTTTAATTGCTGAGCAATGAGGTTGCGGGAGATAATGATGTGGAGAGAGGTGCGGGTATCTTTTGTAAAATTATCATAGTTTGCTTTCTATCCTCAGATATAGATCATACGGTCTGTATTACAAGATGGCAGGCACACCATCACCGCCAACTCATTTTTTATAAGGGTACAGATGATAAGTTTGCTGACTACTAAAGTAAAGTGGAATTTGTCCATGTTATGCAAGTAAATAAAGGTGATTGTTTATCATACGGGTAAGGTTGGATGAAGGGTGGTAGGAACAAATGCTCCGCCTAGAGCATGTGTGTGTGAGATGGAGTCTTAGTGTGTGTGTGTGAGAGAGAGAGAGATGGAGTCTTAGTTTGTGTGTGTGTGTGAGAGAGAGAGATAGAGATGGAGTCTTAGTGTGTGTGTGTGTGGGGGGGGGTGCATGCGTGTGTGTGTGTGTTTGTGTGTGTGAGAGAGAGATGGAGTCTGTGTGTGTGCGTGTGTGGGGGGGGGTGCGTGTGGGTGTGTGTGTGTGTGTCGCGGGGTCCTCTGTGGCGGATGTAATTTAAGTGTGCATGGCTTCATCATAGAGAGGTGATGTGTATGGCAGAGGCCACCAATGATGGGGTGCAAGAGAGGAAATGCCCGTAGAGAGGGAAGAGAAGGTGTGTGCGCGTGAGAGGAGTCCACATCGAGAGAACGTGTTTGTTCGAGAGACACTGAGGAAGACTACTATATATCGATGGTGCATGTAGGCGGGAATTAAACAAAGGGATGGTCTTATTGGTTTCGGGGATATAGGGGAAGAGTGAGAGGTGGGGGGGGGGGGGTAGCTAGAAGGAGATTGTTAAGTGTGAGTGTGTGTTTTACCCATCCAGGCGGAAGTTATGTGCAAAAAGAGGAGAACGATTCGATGTGGCATTAGGATTGAGGGTAATTAACTACATATGGAGACATAGAGACCTTGAACGTGCATGTGTGAGATGCATAGATGTATACGTGGGATGTGTGTGTGTGTGCGCACACACACATGATCGAGATAAAAGAAAGAAGACATAAGTCATAAGATCAACGACATGGGAGAGACGGATCGATATGACAATATGCATGCTTGTGATAATGCAGGGAAGAAGGCCCGACAATTGAGCATGTGTTTTTGTCTTTAAGAGATAGTGGTGTGGGCTGGAGCATGCATCTATGGCGAGCAGAGGGAGTGAGGCGCAACGATTGTGCAAAAGAGACCAACCTATAAATGCATATGTATGGAGAGACATATATAGTGTGGGTGATAGGAAGCAAGACTCCATGTGAGAAAGAAATGTTGACGGAGAAACTACAGATGGATACAGAGATGGAGATGCTAGCTAGAGGGACATCTGCTAGTTTGGGTGTTGGAGATAACCGTCGGGTGGTTCAAAGGGTGAAGTTATATATGTGTGTGAGAGGGCACTTGACTGCATGTAGAGAGAAACATATGTAGTGTGCATGATAGGAATCAAGAGTGAGGGCGAGAAAGAAGGTTGATGGAGAAACAGATAAATAGAAACATAAAGATGCTAGCTAGTGTGCGTTAGAGATAGCAGTCGAGTGGATCAGAAGGCTGGGTTATGTGTGTGGGTGTGAGAGAGATAGAGAGAGGGTGCAGGTGAGTCACATACAAATAGATATCAGAGAGAAATGAGATCCAGAGAGACGGAGTTTTGTGTCTGCGAGAGAGAAAGATATTTCACAACGAGAGTGATAGCTAGAGAGACATACGCGGGACCGCAAGATATCTCTAGGGAGAGAGGGTGTGTGTGAGCGACATACAAGAGAAAAATGGAGAAATATGAGACCCTGGGAGACAGAGTTTGTGTTTGTGTGTGAGAAAGAGATATTGAAGAGGAAGAGTCGTAGGTTCTCATATCTAAGGAGCGAAAGACATATCTGTATGAGGGGTGTGCGAGTGGCACACATGGGAATAGTAGAGAGAAATGAGACTCTAGGAGACAAAGTTTTGTGTTTGTGTGAGAGAAAGAGATTCCACATGGAGAATCATAGTTAGAGACACATAGCAGGGAGAGAGATATACTTAGAGAGAGAGATAGAGTGATGAAGGTCGAGGGAGAGAGTACCGTTAGTGTGTTACGAAGATAAAAAATCATTGTCGACATACAGGTAGCACGAGAGATACCTGAGATACGATGAACGCGTTTAGGTCCAGAGAGATAGTCCTATATAAGCATGAGTGGTAGCTATATGAGACGAATATCTGGATTAAAGGGGATTCAAATATTTAAACTGGAGATCACGACATCGATAATATCATAACACAAATTGGTGTATCAAACATGCATATTCATTTGAATTTGGGCACATGTGCAATGTTATATAGTGTATCAATATTGGTGATCCATAGATTCTTCAATTACAAACAATGCATGGTTTATATGCAATTAATGTCTAAACGGGATTACACTATATGTTGCGTGTGTGAAACACATTATACATGTTTGAGAAGTAATTAAAACCCCGCATGAAACACACATTAATTGGAGACAGTTAGCGAGGAATGCATACATTGGATTTCAACATAAAGTGGTTTCAAATATTTGAAAATCCAAATTGATGGATACAACCTTATGAATCTGAGATCATGCCATTTGTAAACCATATTTATGTATAAATGGTGTTGTGCTTTTGAAAGTATATATAAAAAATGATGTATATAGAATGTAATTCCAATTGAAAATGGATCCCGCCCGAAAAAAAAGAATACAAACGGGATTTGAATTGAGTTGGCACGGTAAACGTGCACTCTGGAAAATTTGAACGAAGCGGGGAAAGTCGCAGTAACTGCCCGAAACCAAAATCTACGAGATGGAAATCACTACTGCCTATCCCTGCCACGCAAAGCCTATCTGCTAGATTTCTATAGGTTTCGATAGGGGTAGGTTTGTAATTTGACCCAAACGTGACGTAACCGCCTCTCACCCGGATTCATACACGGTGGGCGCCAAAACACAATGTGTCCTCGGCCGAAATCGACTCCCTCCCTGATTCATATTCATACACGGTGGGCGCCAAAAACAAACTCTCGTCGGCAAATATTCGGTGTATGTGAGATTACCGTCCTATTCCCAGCCGACTAATGTTGCTGTGATGTAGTAGAAATTTGAAACAGGGGCTAAGTTTGTAAATTTCCTCACATTTGAGACAAGCGCGCCCCGAATACATGGTTCCCCCCTTCCTCTCTACCTCCCTTTTCCCCATTCGTACTCCGTGGGCGCCAAAACACCCTCTCCACCCCACCCTCCTCCGTCCGCCGCCGTCTGCCACCCCATCCACCGCCGTCCTCCTCCACCATGCCAGAGCTGATACCCTGATGCCGACGTCCATTATAAGAGATCGACCTCTCTCATCCACGGCTTCGGACCGGGATCCTTGCATCCCGTCCTCTCGCTTCATCCCCGCCGTCATCCACCTTGCCGGCGCCGCTCCTACGACCGTTTCGTCCACCGCGCCCCGCCGCCACCGTCTACCCTCCTAGTTCTGCTTCCACGCCACCGACAGCCATCGCTACCGCAGCAGCATCAAATTCTCAGCAGATGCGTACACGGCGCCGCACCAGAGGCGGTACTATTTCGTATCTGCTCAACTTATTTATCGCAGTAAGAAAATAGATCGCCACTGCTTTACTCTGATTTCTTATCTTGGTTGTGAAGTTGCCGTTGTCCGGTTTGCACCTTCAGATCCGCCATGGCACGCTCAACACTATACTCCCAATGCTTATGGTTTTCCCCTTTTATATTCCACACTAGTTAAATCACAGTAGACTAAATTTCAAAATTGGGTCAGTCAATTTTTTAGAGCTCGCCGGAGTTCGCCGGTGTGATTGAAGGGGCTCGGGTGGTTGTGGGGCCTCGCCGAACGAAGAAAACTGGACGTGGGTGGGGGTTGGGGCAGGGGTGGGGGGTGGGGGGGGGGAGGAACACAGGCGGTGGGGGGCAGTGGTCCGGCCGGCGGCCCATGCGGTGTTCTGTATGGGAAGAATCAGAGACGAGGAAGAAGAAGGGTTAGGAGACGTAGGATCTTCATCCAACCGCCTGAAATGGTCGAGAGACAGCTGGGAGTTGCATTCTTAATGCGCTCTGGTTCATCATGTGTGGGCACTACGCAACCAACATTTTATTATCCAAAATCTGCTTCTTCTTCTTTACCACCATGGACTACATATGGAGCAAAATGAGTGAATCTACACTCTAAAATGTATCTGGATACATCTGTATGTGATCCATAGTGGAAATCTCTACCAAGACTTATATTTTGGAACGGAGGGAGTATGATAGTAGTACAATATGTTCCTTGTACTGAAGATGAGCAGGGACATTTGTAGTGTAGAGGTCTATACGGTCGGTTGTGATGGACACTTTGAGCCTCTTTGATTCGTAGGATCTTGTAAACATAGGAATAGGATTTGTAGTGGCCTGCCCACTTGAATCCTATAAGAATAGCAAGGAAATGCGGGGAGCTGTGTCGCCTTTGAGAGTTACACTGATATTAACAGTACCGCACCTTCACTTGAAGAGAGCTGGTATCCGAAGCCTTTCTAGCCGTACTGGCAATACTAGCACATATATTCCAGCAAGTTCCACTTTGCTGATTTTACTCTGATGCTTAAGGTTTTCCCGTTATATCTACACTATGATCTGTGTAGCTGCTTTGTGTCGCACTAGCAGCAGTCCACTCTTGAAGCTAAACACTGCAATGAATTACAAAATTGGCACCAAGGCATTGAGTGCCATTCTGGATGCAATGAAACTCATACGCTCACCACCTGTTGATTCTTGTTCAGAATATGATCCTAATGACTATTCTAACCTCGAGGAGTTAAAGGCAGATGGCCTGTCCTGTTCACCCATCAAGGTGCCTGTTCTAATTTGGCAATGTTTTATTGATTGCAGGTATCTTGCATATGTTGTCTTGCATTTCTTCTACTTTGTTGCACCGCCATCTGCTTAGTTGATTCATCATATATGTCAAGATGCCACGCCCATCCATTATCAATACATATTCCATCTGTCATCATACCATGTTTTTCCACTCAAATGTTGTTCTTGTGCATCAGACATCAAAAAGGAAGAGGGTGATTGCCGAACCTGAAGGAGCACCAGCAAAGTCCTTGAAAAACATGGTGGTTCCGGAGAAATCAGACAACACCCCACTTATATTGGCTGTACAACTAGTGACACAAAACGTAGGACTGACTCCAGCAGACTGTACCCATACTTCACTGGCCACACCACTAGCCCCACCACATAGGACCTGCACTCCAGCAAAAGGTATACCGATTTCATTTGCCATAACACCAGCTGTACCATAGAAAAATCCCACTCTAGCAAAAAGTACAACAAGTCCACCGGCCGAAGACCTATCCCAACTGCAGAGACGGCCAATTCCTGCAGATTGGAACCCCATTCCATTTATTCCCAGTTTAAAAGACAATGCTTTCAATGTTGTTAGGGACTACGTGCATATATTCCCATCATGGGAAGATTATTGTGAAGACAAACACCATTTTCACATCTTCCTGTCCAACTTACGTTTAAGTGCTATTATTCATGGTTATTATTTTCCTATTTTCTGCTGATTGAACACATCAATGATTTACATTACATTGTTGTAACTAGGCGAGGGTCAATCTGGATAGTCATGACGGGCAAAGCTTGCTTGTGCTTTTCAAGGAAGCATTGCAGCAGTATTGGTGTTACCTGAGGAAATCACACTTTGATGGCAAGTCTATAAACGAATTTCCGGTGAAGTCTCCTGTGCTAAATTTAGATGACATTGAATGGAAAAACCTTGTTATGCACTGGTCTCGTTCCCAGGATGAGGTACTGTCTATGAAATCACATGACAATTTGAACTTCTACTTTTCCGCATGTGCCTTACAGATCTTTTTTGCAGGAAATCTGCTCGAAGAAGAATTTCGGTTTGACAAGAATGATAGGATATCGCAAATATGCTGCCCGCTGCTTTGCTCTTGTTAGTACTTGTTGTCCTGTATCACTGTACTTGCATACATACCTGGTTCATTATGTGACGGTAGTATGCATGATAGCTTGCTTATCAATTGTTCGCTCCAAATTATCTGATCTGTATGAATGGTTACATTAGTGTAGAATATATCCAATGCCAATGTTTTTTTAGCTCTGCATTGTTCTTGTAAGTACATGCTGTCCTTTATCAGTGTACTTATAATGACATGTAGTTGTTCATGTACCATCACTCTGTAGCTTATTTTCCTTTGCCCTCCATTTTCTACACATCAGATCTATATTTACTCTTACCATAAGGTTGGTACTGAAGAAGTTTAGCTGTGCATTGCTCTTGGCTGTACCTTTTGCCTGTATTGCTGCACTTACATTTATAGCTACTTGGTTATGTAGCATCACTCTTCATCTTATCTTAAATATTCTCCATTTTTCGTATATTATCACATCTATATTTACTCTTAACAAAATGTAGAATAAAGGCAATGCTTTTGAAGAAGATTCTGTGGTAAACTTTTTGAATTGCCCCCCCCCATCAGCATGGACAAGGCCTTTATAGAGCCTGTCTTCACCAATAATGTAAGTTTGTCCATCTCAAGCCTTCAAACTTTGTTGTATATATTTGGTTAGGCATGACTGCAACAGCTGTTTATTTTTGGTGTTTGCATCAAATTGCTTGTTTAAAGTTTATTGTGTAGTTCATAAACAAAAGATTGTCCTTTCTCAATTTAAGTTTTCAGTTGTACAACCAAGTTCCTTCTTCATACCATGTAAATTAAACTATACAGAGCAAGTGATCTTCTTTTGCACTGCATGTATGCTTCTGTTCTTCATCCGTAATCCAGTGGTGTGGTGAACCAACCCACTACAGCATAATGTCATATTCTGCAATGTCTTAACTATGAACAATGTCATATCATTCTACTATTATTTAAACCGTCTCTTTATTTGCTAATCTGAAATGGTATAAATTGACAGCACACTAACCATTGATTCTTATGAGTTCTTGATCTGTAATCCAATGGTGTCGTGAAGCTGCCAACTCCTTCACAATGTCATTTCCTGCCATGTCTTGACCTGAACAATACCATATTGTGTTAATGCAATTTTAAACTGTGTCACTTTATTCGTCAGTAAGAAATGTGATGAATTGTCAGCACTGATACTTTTATGTGCAAAACCTGTCATCTGTCTGCTTGTTTATCTTTCAGAGTGAGGAAGATATAAGTGTTGAACAAGCACAGTCTCATCTTCTTGCTCAGCTACTTGCGCTGCAGCTCCCCAGCAGGGCTAACCTTTCTTGAACTCTATTGAAGTGCTGTCGGTTTTGTATATTATTTTGTCGGCGTGTTTATTTGCACTGGTGGTAATCTTTGATGCCTGGTGTATGTAATCTGCTGTCTGCTTGTGCTTTATTATCATAGTGGCGAACTTTGATGCCCAGTGGATGTAATATGCCGTAATTTCTTTATTGTATAGTCTAGGTTTTTTCTTATTCACGATGCTGCAGTTATTTTATTGTATATATATCCTGTCTTCGCAGTAAACCGACCAAATCGTAAAATTACGGTACATAAACGGGCCATCATGCAATCACGATGTAGGTTGGGCCTGAAACGTGCTGAACAGCTCACGGGCCAGCAGCAGCCCGAAATGAACCCCAACCCATGATTGTGCGAATCAAATAACGGGCTTTTAACATGCCAAAATTGTCTCGGTCCTTGTTTGGACCAATCAGATATCGGCTGTGAGTAGGCCAGATGCAAATTGGGCCGTAGTTAGGCCCAACTATATGACGGGCTTTTAACATGCCGAAATTAATGTAGGGCCGAAATGTTAAACGGGCCCTTAACAGGCCAAAACTAATATCAGGCCGAATTACTAAGTGGGCCTTTAGCAAGTGGGCCCAAAAGCATAGTGTCCAGTTGACGGGCCGAATCTGATATGGGCCATAATTGAGCCCAAAGCCTCTTAAAGGGCTGGACCTGATCTGGGCCGTAATTTGGCCCAGAACGTGGTAGGATTTTAACGGGCCGGATCTCATATGGGCCACTATTAGGCCCGGAGTGTGGCAGACCATTAATGGACCAGATCAAATATGGGCCGACATTTGGCCCAAAACATGACAGCCAGTTAATGGGCCGGCCTACTAGGGTCCTCAAAATCTTGTGGGCCTACAGCTGGGCCGGCCCATTAATGTCGGCGAAATCTCGTGGGCCTTTAGTTGGGCCGGCCCATTATGATCCGCAAGAATCTTATGGGCCTTTACCTGGGCCGGCCCATTATGACACACAAAAATCTTGTGGGCCTTTACCTGGGCCGGCCCATTATGGCCCGCAAAATCTTGTGGGCCTTTAGCTGGGCCAGCCCATTATGGTCCGCAAAATCTCGTGGGCCTTTAGCTAGGCCGGCCCATTATGGTCCGCAAAATCTTGTGGGCCTTCAGTTGGGCCGGCCCATTTAAACTTGATGGGCCGGTCCACGTGTCAACATATCATAGGCACGTCTCGCCCATTGGATGAGTGACACCTGTGCCAACGCGGACCTGACACGTGTCTCCTCCAGCCAGTGATGATTTTACACGTGGAAAATCCCCATTGGCCAGGACTGTTAACGGGTTATCGGATCCAAAATCCGACCCGATAGCATAACGGCGTTCCGTTACGGTGGATGCCACGTGTCGGTCACCCTTGACGAAAGCACTTCTGTGACGTGTGATTTACCGTCATGGAAGTGGACACTTCCGTGATGATAATTTTGGTAATGTCATGGAACACTTCTATGACAGCACATGTATGACTATCTTGATTCTGTCATAAAATCGTCATGGATGTACATGCATGACAAAAAACGCGACCTACTGTGACAAACACGTATCATCACGGAAGTGTATTTTTTTGTAGTGCATGGCCTCGCACTCCCATTCGGGTGGACCAACGGCATTCCGACAAAACCCTTCCATTGCCACAACACTCCCCCGGCCACTCCGACCCAAATTCCCAACGGGCTGGTCCTGGGTGGCCCCGTGTCTACCAAAGACACCCCAACCACCGTCGTGGTCAAAACACTCCCACTAGGGGACTCGGTACCATAATCTCATCAACGAGCACACAAGATTATGCCTGCTTACTGGGCCAGGGCAAGCACGGCATAACCTTCCCTAGTTGGAGGCACCGACCAGAGGCCATGTCAATGGACTGAATCAAGGCCTTCCCAGAAAGGCAAATGTGGTTGCACTGGAAAGAAACTTGATTCAGCGGCACCATGACCCAGTCAACGGTATATTCAAGTTGAGTTATATTCAGGTTCAACTTTAAACTAAAAATGACCGGTGTCATAGCATGCCACGAAATGCAAAACAACACATGCATCATATAATGATAAAAATGACCGATGTCATCCATATACACACCAAGCAAAAACGTCAACACCTCATATTACTCTACTACTCAAAATGACTCACAACTTAACCAAAATATTTTGCAACAAGTATTATTAATTTCTTACGCAAGAAAGTAACTCTGATAAATTTCTCATATGCTTGACAAAAATATTTCACTATCAACAACTCTTAATTTCTTTATCACTAAGTCGGGTTCAAACATTCTGTAAGACAAGTAATATGATTAAACAAGTATCTAACAAAATATTTTCTAACAAATTTTTTATCAATTTATGAAGGCAAAAACAAAGCTTTAAATAATTACTAACATGCATAACAAAATTATTTCTAACATCACCAAATAAATCTTAACTTGCTTTATCCACTAAACTAGTTTCAATCATTCTGTAAATCAAGCATAACAACTAACCAATATTTAACAGAATACAACAACTCAATAATTATTTAAATGCATGGATTAATCATTTCATTCAAGTAAGAAAATCACAAATATTGAAATGACACCATGAAAATGTTGTCGTGGCTTGCCTTAGTGCAGATGAGGTTCACAAGCCTTCTGGTGATCCTCAAGACAAGCCTCACCCTCTAAAAATAAATTTTAAACACAAAAAGCAAATATCAAGAACACTTCTGAAAATCACCAGAAATTGTAAATAGCTCAAAAGAATCTCATCTTTGGTGAGCTGCTAGATTTCTTATCAAAGAACACAATGCAAAAAGAATCAATTCATTTGGACTTATGGTTGAAGAGTTATAACTGTTTAAGTGTTCTGTAAATTCAAATGAATTTGAATAAAAAGAAACAGATTGGGGGGGGGTGACGTTGAAGTCCTAAAGCCCAGGGGTGCCACCACTCGTATCGCTTCACGTGCGTACTGAGTGGCTGTCTAGCGGGCCTCGCTAGTCAGGTGCGGGAAGGGGGAGAAAGAAAC